>NW_010332272.1:0-5590 GCF_000700745.2 Antrostomus carolinensis
ATACTGGTCCTAGTACTGACCCTTTGGGGACATATGAGAATGCCATGAATCTGCAAGAGGCTCCTGTTTTTCTGGAGGACTGAAAATGCCATGGATCTCTTGATTTTCTGGAGGACTGAAGATCAATTGGTGTGAAGAGTCCTATGCTTCAGTCTTCCTCTTCAAGCTTGGTTACTTGGCTTTGGGAGATGTTTCACTTGGGGCTTTTCTCCACAAAGAAGCTGATCAAACTGGTTACATGGTCTTTTTATGCAATAAAAATAGCTTTTACTCCTGAATTCCACCAGGCATTCAGGAGATGCTGGTGCTTCTGGGGAAACAGCACGTGCACTGGCTTTCCCCTCCAGGTTATGGCTGATCCCTGCTGTATCACAGACAACAGAGTCCTTGCTCCTGCTTCCCCTTCTATCACAAACTATAAAATGGGGCTTGTTCAGTTGTGTGATTAAAGGTCATTATTTTCCATGAACACAAAGGAGCAGAGGAGCACCAGGTGAAGGAACCCAAATAATGTAGTTCCAACAGTGTCCCTGACCTGGCTTTTTCAGGGCTGTCCAAGGAGAATGGTCAACCCAAGTCTAGATATGAGATCCAGCAGACAAGTCAATGCAGGAGGCTTTCCCCACGTCACCTTACTGGCCACAGGGATGTGGGACTCATCATGGCATGCTGGGAAGAGCATTTTGGGATTGTGCAAGACCTATTATGGGATGTTTAGGGGGAAAAGTTGGGGAAAGGAAAGAATCAGAGTGGATCAATGAGGAACAAACAGGAAAATGAGAGGAGGGATGATAGGGGCTGATGACACGTAAGTGGGATGGATGCTTGTCTGTCTGAGCTCTGTCCCTGATCTTCTTATTAAATCCTTTTTTTAGGTTTTTGTTGTTTTTTTTTTTTTTTTTTTTTTTTTGTTATTTTTGTGGGGTGCTAATGCTGCACAGTCTAAGGACCATCAACTGGAGAGACTGATGTGGGTGCATTTGTCACTGTGGAAATATTAAAGACATCCAGCTGGACTAGTTTCAGGTTTTGGAGCAACCATAAATCTGATCAGGATGCTGGAGAGACCAGAAGGTCTGCAAATTGGCTACTGGGAATACTGGGAGGTCTAGAGCAGCTGCTGGAGAGATTGCGAGATCTGGGGGTTGGCTACTGTTAAGGTCATAGGTCTGGAGTAGCTGCTGGGGAGACCCACTGGTCTGTGTTTGTGTATGAAAGAAGGACGTGGACCAGTTAGAACAAGTCCAGAGGAGGCCACCAGGATGATCTGAGGGCTGGAGCAGCTCTGCTGTGAGGACAGGCTGAGAGAGTTGGGGCTGTTCAGCCTGGAGAAGAGAAGGCTCTGGGGAGACCTTCTAGTGGCCTCCCAGTACCTGAAGGGGCTCCAGGAAGGCTGGGGAGGGATTTTTTATAAGGACAGGGAGTGACAGACAAGGGGAAATGGCTTTAAACTGGCAGATTTAGATGAGATATTAGGAAGAAATTCTTCACTGTGAGGATGGTGAGACACTGGCCCAGGTTGCCCAGAAAAGCTGTGGATGCCCCCTCCCTGGATGTGTTGAAGGCCAGGTTGGATGAGGCTTTGAGCAATGTGGTCTAGTGGAAGGTGTCCCTGCTGCTGGCAGGGGGGTTGGAACTGGATGATCTTTAAGGTCCCTTCCAACCCAAACCATTCTATGATTCTGTGAAGCAATGGGGAGACTGGGGGATCCTGGGGCAGCTACTGGGGAGGTGGTCTAAAGCCAATAACTGGAGAGATCCATCTTGTGTGTACGTATATCTATATCTATATCTGTACCTATATCTATATGTGCCTATTTTCCACTAACACCATCCTGATCAGCCAGAGAGGGGGACAAGAGAAAACAATCGGTCTTGTTTGTCTTTGCTTGGGTGATGTTTTTTGCCCATGTTCATCCATATGACTGGACATCTGCATATGTATATATGTTGTACACACGTTGCATACGTGTGTGTGTGCCTTATTGGGATTCCATGCTCAGCTTCACTACTGGAAGGACATGGGACCATAGAGCTGTAGCATCCTCACCTGTACTGGGTTTGAAATTGGGGCTACTGGATTTGTCAACTCCAAACAAGGTCAGCATTACCTTCTCATTGCTTACATGTATATTTTTCTGAACAAATATGATACACTGACACAGGAGAGGAAAAAGCAAATGGGGAAAATCCTTCAGGAGCAATTAATCCCACCCAAGCTTGAGCTGCTAAGTTCTGCCAAGCCCTTACATCGTGTGTGCTGAAGCTCTATAAACATTTCTGATTTACTCAAGTTTGGTGGGATTTTTTTTCACAGAATCATCAAAAGACACTCACAGTTGTTTACCAGGATACTGACTCCATGTGAGTTTGTTCCAGTGCAACCACAGAGGGTCCTATGCTCCCACCTGCCCCCACACCATAACACATCGCTGTGCCATCACCATCTACAGCCACTGTGCTGGTGGTGGAGGTACAGCCCTTTCAGGCACTTTAAAATTAAAAAAAACTATTAAAAAATAAAAATACTTTAGATTTTCTGCAGCCCCCTTGCACTCGAAGGAGACCTAGGTAAAATGCAGTACAGTATGGCCATGGTGATGGTTTACCACATATGTCCAAGAAGTCCATCCAGGAGAAATGCTACTCCAAGGTCCGTCCAGTAGATAAGGCTTGAGAAGGGGCAGGAAACGAGAACTCCTACAGCATGGCTCAGACAGGGACTGGGAGCCCAAAGCTGAACTGAAATGGGGTTCATGGTGATGAGCTGTGGAAGGAAACCCATGGTGATGATGATCAAGGCCAGTAAGGTCAATCAGTGTCCTCAGGGACAAGGTCAATCAGTGTCCTACAGGGCACACATGAGTTTTTCACAGAGCTCTCCAGAACATGTCAACACAGGATCTCAGCAATGAGTAGGGAAGTCATCCCAGCTCCTGATGCCCTGAGGTCCCCAGGAGAACTTCCCCTGGGCATCTGCTTTTCCCCTGTCTGGTCACTGCAGGACATAGGGATCCCTGAGATGAAGTGGGGGTGGATTGTGCATTTGAAGCAAAGGAAGGTTAAACCATAAAGTTCCATGTCCTGTCCTCATTTTGAAACCTTTGCTGGGTGCCTGACTTTGCAGCTTGCTGATCTCTGCCGTTTGGTTTGTGTGAGGCACGTGGAAATGCATCCACAAATGTGTTAGTGGTGAGAGAACATTAATATTAGAAAGAGGGGGTGGGAAGGGGAAAAAAAAACCTGCTTCAACAATTTTTTTTCTCCTTTTCTTCCTTTATCTCTTTATCTGCCTGAATAAACTGCATTGGCTGATTTGAGATTCTGATGACATAGTATCTGCCCTCCTCTTTCTGGAGGTAGACAGAAGGAAGTGGGCTAGAAAATGAAATATCAGCTCCTAACCTCGGGTCAGACAAGCCAGCTACATGCTGCAATGGAAAGGCTGCTAGTGGTTGAACTTCGCTATAAAAAGGAGACCATGACTGGCTTTGAGACACACGCAAGAGGTCTTGGAGAAGGAGAACTCTTGTGCATCTACCTAAAGCAGCAGAGACATTACCATGACTTTTGCCAGCTACGCTGCGGTGGTAAGTGCTTGTATTTGGAGTAAGTGTTTAGATATTTGCTGCAAGAGAAAAAGCAGGATGAAGATCCTATGATGCTGTTACCTAGGAGCAACTCTTGGTGGGAGATGAATAGGATGCTAAAGTCTGACTAATACAGCTTTCTGTCCTGAGCTTTTGCAAATGGGTTTGGTGCTGGAGTGACAGGGAGGCAATAGACCATCCATTATTTATCTGTCAGTTGAGTCCTTACCTCACCTTGTAGATCATAAGGCATTGCTGTTTGACTGTGGAGGAGGACCTTTCATACCTTGTTGGAAGCATGCTCTTCTTGGTGCAGACCCAACTACAAATCAGAATTTGGATCAGAGTTTAGCATTGGTTGTCGTTCGTATTATTAACATCATTGTGCTATTTGCTTGTGCTGGCTCATCTTGCCCAAATGTAAGTATGAAGATCAGCCTAGGCTGAAGGAATTCAGGATAGGACTTATGTTCTGCACCCTTATCCTCTTGCTAGGTCCATTGATGGTCCAGTCTAGTCAAGGCTTGGCTCTTCGTGGTCTCTCTCTCTTGACTGAACTGAGCTAACGACACCTTTCTCTCTCCCAGTTCAGATCACTGCTTTTCATGCTGGTTCTAGCACTAACTGTAAGGAGCTCACCCCATGGGAGGGTAGTTCATCCTCAACCCAGCAAGGATGGTGGCTCTGTGAGGCTTAGTGAAGATTGCCTGAATCAAAAAGATCTCAAATTCCCTACAACGGTGAAAGTTGATGTTCGTATCAGCAATTCAAATCATGCCTTCAGGATGGTCCACGATGTCAGGAACCGGTCTCTTGCTCCTTGGGATTACAGGTATCTCTTTAGTAGTTATTTAAATTGCAGTGGCTATGCTACTCTGATGGTTTTTGTGGTGAACAACGGCTGGTTCTCAGCAGATGTTTGGAGTCTTGTGAATATTGCAGTCACTTCTTGACATGTTCGTTTTGATTTCTCCAAGAGAAACTGTTTGCAGTGCAAGGGGACATCATTGGAATGGTTTCTGATCATTTTGCTAGTCTTTGTCAAAGAATTATTCCTCTAGGAAAAGAAAAATGCCAGTACATTGTAATTTTACATTTTCATAGCTGGAAGCAATTTTTAAATGCTGGAATTAAAAAAGAACAACAAACAAAAATGAATGGTCCACTTGCCATCAGTTCTGCATTTCACCCAGCTCCACTCCATTCATCAACTCCTGAAGAGTGACAGGGCAGTACTACCCTCCCCAAATTGATTCAATTTCTAGGAAATAATTCTAAAAATGTTGAAGGGAGGGAAATTCTTTGGCCTTGTCTCATAGTGAGGACACACAGGCAAATAGTATGATCCTTTCCTGCAGATAAACAAGAAGAGCACTGGAACAGGCTGCCCAGAGAGGTTGTGGAGTCTCCTTCTCTGGAGACATTCAAGACCCACCGGGACGCCTTCCTGTGTGATCTCATTGAGGTTCCTGCTCCGGCAGGGGGGTTGGACTGGATGATCTTTTGAGGTCCAATCCCCAACATTCTGTGATTCTGTGAGAAGATCTTGCCAAACTATGTTGTGCAAGTGCATAAAACTCTTTTATGTCCCTATCCTCAGGCTCGATGAGGATCCCAACCGCTTCCCCCAGGTGATCGCTAACGCCGAGTGCCGCCTCTCCGGCTGTGTGAACCCACTGGGGCAGGAGGACCACAGCCTCAACTCCGTCCCCATCAGACAGGAGATCCTTGTCCTCCGGCGGCAGCAGAAGGGCTGTCTGCCCACCTACCGCCTGGAGAAGAAAGTCATCACCGTGGGCTGCACATGTGTCACTCCAGTCATCCACCACCAGTCCTAGGAAGGATTACTAAGAGAGACAATGTTGGGATGGAGAAATGTCTCCTAGAAACATCCCTTTGGAGAAATCCCATAGTTGCTCACCTTGCATCCCAGGAACTCAAAATGGCATTTCCTTAAAAAAACCTGAGCAAATGACCTCTTGAAAGTACTGATTCCTGCT
>NW_010332272.1:5606-16261 GCF_000700745.2 Antrostomus carolinensis
GCTGTTGTTTATTTATGGATTTTAGAATGAGAATCACCCAGAGCTGGAGATGATGGAGAGAGAGGGCGATGAAAGAGAAGTTTGTTTGTGACTCCAAGCAGGGAGGGAGTAAAACAGTGTTTGTTGGGTTTTTTTTTTAATTGCACTTTGGTGAATCAAATTAATTATAATTTCAAAAGTTGTCCTTATCAGTAAATTGCCCTAATGTATACAGGCCAACCAGCACAGCCACAAAAAATTCCTCCTCCCTCCCTTCCTCATCCCCAAGCCTCTTTTTCTTCTCTGACCATCCCTACTCACTAGTGTATTTCTAGTGTAAATCTGACAAGTGCCACTAGACCTGATTCTCATCACACTCTGGGTTTCTGTCACTGCTGCTCCATGGGGAGCAGTGGCTGCCTTATTCCACAGCATTTTGGGAGAAATTGAGCCCACTTACATTGAGCGTTAAAATGGCAAAGAACTAATGAGTCTTTATATTTTTATTTATATCTTCTATTTATGACTATATTTATGGCTTTGTATGTGCTCAGAGTATCCAAAAAAAGGATAAATGTTTACCTGTATTTATTCAATAACTTATCTGCTGAATAAAATTTGAATTTTATTTAAAAGAATGTCGCTTTATGGTAGCTCATAATGAAAGCAGACATGGAGAATGGGTTTATGCTGCAGTAGCACTGAGAGATTTCAGCAAAGATCAGGCTTTTTCCGGTGCAGTGATATGAGTAAGAGGGAGCACAAGAGAACTTGCAGCCTAAATAAGTTAAAAGATGCAAAAAAGAGCTGAAAGTGGTGAAGTGAGGTTATACAAGCAGCACTGTATAACCAACTGGAGTTGGCAATGGAGGCCAGGTTCTCTAGAACTTGAGGATGGTAAATAGGGATGGTGGGAAAAGAGGTTGGAGACATTGCATTGCAGAGCTGCAGCTGAAATTTGGGATGGGAGTCTAGCCTGGTTCATGTGAGCTGGGAAAGTCTTGTCCTATCCTCTTTCATACATGATGTCATCCTTATAAGCAGCCTTCTCCTCCACCAGCTGGATGGCTGGTTGAGCAGGAATGCAGGGAAATGTGCAAAGATGACTTCATCTCACTGCTTTTTAACCAGTCAAATACTGGGTGTTGGGCTTGAAGTGGTGGATGAGGACCCTTCTGCATCAAGGGAACAAGAAATAAACACTTTCAGGGCAGGGATGACCTACTGAGCTGAGGTATCCTAACTTAGGAAAGGAGGAATTGCCCTTTCTCTCCCTTATCTACACAAGAAGCACAGCCTAGCAAGACTCCTGCTCATGGCAGGGGGGTTGGAACTAGATGATCTTTAAGGTCCCTTCCAACCCAAACCATTCTATGATTCTATGATTCCAAGACTCAATATTTATTATTTTATCAGATTAGTGCAGCATTGTTTTTTTTTAACATTACTCATCTTTCATCCAGACCTGAGCCAGATTCTCAGGCCTCTGACTTTGGTTTCTACTGGTAGAGTTTTAAGCCTGTATTTCCTTGTTCACTTCCATTTAAACCAGGGTCAACCTTGTGTGCAAGTATTTTCATATTTCATTTTGGAAGCACAGAAGCTACTTTAAATTAGATACACCTGGTACAGGTAAACTCTGAGTTTCCTTCTCTGAGTAGGTCAGAGGAGTCATTGGGTCTAAATGACTCCTATGGTGCTTGTTTATCATGTTGAGTATATTCCCAGTCCTGTAGGTCACTGAGAGCCAGTTCAACAACCCATGGGTAACCAAGCAGGGAAACCATCTCATTCAGTTACAAGCATTTGTACTCATTTGTGGCAGCAGCTGTTTCATTATGACCACCAAGCTCTTCATGTGGTGGAGCGCAAACCCATGGAGGCGTCTTCTGCGCGCTCTTGCGTAACACCAGCTTTCCTCTTACAGTAACCACTGACCAGGAAATTGCACAGTGCTCACCCCAGTTCTTACTCCTGACCTATTTCTCTCCCTCTCAATAAACGTAGCCTGTGGGGTTGTCCACGCTTGGTTTGCAGGGAGAAAACTAGACAACATTTCTCTCTTCAGACATAATTACTTCGTTCCTGCAGCTAAACCAGTGTAATCACCTGTGCTGATGCTCTTAAAAGCTCATCAACTTAGGAATTGTTTTAACTGGATGAATTATGAAGCAGCTAATTAAGAAAGTGCAAAGGTAGGTAATTAAGGAAGTCTCACCCATGGGTCATGAGGTTTTGCAGCCGGCGCTGTCAACTGCAAACCACACACCTCTCAGTATGGCTTATGCTTGTACATGGGGATTGTTTCTAAATAAAACCAACAACAAGGGTTATTTCCTTCTAATGGCATCATTCTTAGAGTGCACTTGGTTGTAAATATGAGTCTGGTTAATTTTTTATTTGCTAGCTCTTGTGATGTGAGGTAGGTGGTTGGCTTTCATTCCAAGCAATCTAAGAACACGACAAACGAGTTCATGCTTCTTATAAACAGCACAGTCATATCGCCACCAAGAGCAAGCACAGTTCACAGCTGAGGACCAACCTTTGCAGAAGGCTTTGCTTGTTTTTGTTCCTTTTGCAGCAACAGACCCAGTCCCTGGATGCCCAGCTGGGCGTCTCTGGTTCTGAAGTGCAGCTCAGAGCAGCCTTTGGGGACTCAGTTGTTTTACCAGGAGGAGAAGACACAGCTGTAGATGTAGTAGCAATCCTGCAGTGTCTTCTTGTAACCTGCTAGGCCAAGCAATCTACAGTCACAGGTTGGTATCTGAGCCTTGTGGCTTTTCCTATTCCTTCCCTCTTCTGCTTACCTCTCCCTAACTTCCTTTCCCTGTCCCCTTGCTCACTCCTCCCCTTGGCTGTGCCTGTTCTGGCAGCTCAAGCAGGGATCTTGTGGTGTAGAGATCTCATGGGACGTTGGAGGGAGTGTGCTGCAGAGACTTCTGTATTAGCATGGGTTGGGAGGCACAGTGGTGCTACAGGTCCTGCTAAAATGTTTGTCCTCATCTTTCTTATAAACCCCCTTTAAGTATTGAAAGGCTGCTAGAAGGTCTCCCTGGAGCCTTCTCCAGCCTGAACAACCCCAGATCCCTCAGCCTGTCCTCACAGGAGAGGTGTTCCAGCCCTCACATCATCCTCGTGGCCTCCTCTGGACTGGCTCCAGTAGCTCCATGTCCTTGTGCTGTTGGTGGCCCCAGCACTGGAGGCAGCACTGCAGGTGGGGTGTCAGGAGAGCGGAGCAGAAGGGCATAAAATCATAAAACCATAGAATGGTCTGGGTTGGAAGGGACCTTCGAAATCATCCGGTTCCAACCCCCCTGCCATCAGCAGGGACACCTTCCACTAGACCAGGTTGCTCAAAGCCTCATCCAGCCTGACCTTGAACACTTCCAGGGAGGAGCAGCTACAGCTTCTCTGGGCAACCTGTTCCAGTGTCTGACCACCCTCACAGTGAAGAACTTCTTCCTAATATCTAATCTAAACCACCCCTCTTTCAGCTTAAACCCATTTCCCCTTGTTCTGTCACTAACTGCCCTTATGAAAAGTCCCTCCCCAGCTTTATCTACATTCTTAGTAAGCACAATATATTTGTATAATGATCAAAGTTCCCTGTTGCAGTGAATGAATAGAGTTTATCTTCTTTCTAACTTGCCCCTAGGATTTTTGGGATATGCTTTTTATTTCAGACTTCTGAAATCTGTACTCCTGGCCTCCTTCACGTCGTAAGGCTTGGCAGACAGTTGAATCTCTATGACCTTTTACAAGCATCTGGTATCTGTCCAATTTACTTTGATAACTGGCAATGATGAGCATGGTTATCTGATAATTTGCTACACAAATTCAATCTCAAACTTCCCTTTCTGCTGAGTTTTACTCACAGGTTGCCAAGCAATCTGGCCACTAAGTTGCTGCTGCTGCTCAGATTTTGCAAACTGACATGAAACTGAGACAGGGAGCAGTTCTGGACTGGAAACTTTCGTGTTGAAGAGGGTTTTGCAGCAGTTTCACACCCAGCTACATGATGATATTATTGAAGGACATAAAATAAGCAGGAATCTGCACTAAAACTCTTCAAAACAAGGAAGAGCAAACTTTACCTGGTGAACTTCAAACGCATAAGAGCTGCTCAAGGGTGAAAGAGAGGTCCTACTCTCTTCGGTCTCCTATTGTTATCATTATTGACTGTAGTCATGAGTGTTTGCCCAGAGAAACAAAGGCAGTGATTAGGTGACCTCATGGCAAAATGCATTGATTTGGGATTATCCTGCACCTTTCCAACTGAACACAGCAATGTGAAGGCAGACCTCTTAGCTCATGATGCCAGGAGTTACAAGAGAACTTGCAGTAGAAAAGAAAATAGTCCTCAAGTCAAATGAATCCAGGTGACCAAACAATTAAACACTTCTGCAGGAGCACGTACAACACTCAAGTAGTTTGCAGAGGTGAGCATGAAGTTGGCACGAGGCCAAGCAAACAAAAAAGGGTTGTGTCCTAGGGCATGGATTTAATTGGGTTGGTAAACGGTCCAAGGGAGAATGACACTGCTAGAAGGAGGACTGGAGTATATTTGCAGCCCGTCAGCAGAAAGCTGTTGAGGTTTTGATGCTCCACCTGCGTCATCTCTTATTGACCTGGTTCTGACTTTTTCCACATAGTAGCTCTCTCTCAACATTGCTAACTGGTCTCCATTACTCATGTGCCAACTCCAGCTAACTGCACATCACTACCAGGTAATAAAGGGTGTGACTTACTGTAATTTTAACTGTTAGAAGTTACTTGGGCTGCTGCAGACAATTTTCCAGAGCTTCTTCTATAGCAAGTGGTAGGACATTGAGAGATTATCTAGTGGACAAGGCAGTCAGCTCTATTTCAGTCTTCCTGAACTGATATTTATTTAACTTCTTTAAAACTTCATAGGATGAGTGTTCCTCTATGGCTTTTTTTGGCAGTCAGTTCCTATGTTTAATATTCTTGGGACAGCCAGCTGAGTGAACTTCAGGACCTGCAGAAGACCTTAAGAAAGAATAGCCGGAGACAAGGTAGGAAACAAGCTAAATTAGGATCACAGATACTGCCAGATACCTACATATGGGCAAAATTATGTCAGTGTTTGAAGATAACTAAAGGTGTAGACAGGAGTTCATTGCTGTGATTGCAGATACTGTGGTTACTCAGAGTTAATTGATTAATGTTTCCTTGGACCAGTGTATATCTGCTCAGTCAACTAGGTCAAGGGATGGTATGAAACTTGTGGCTGTGCCACGAATTTAGGTTACAGGCTGATGCACTTGATTTTACCTGGAGTAGATTAGGGAGGGTTTAGGCTCACTGACATAGCTGGAGGGAATAACCCCCAACAGCAAAAGTTGGGATGACCGTATCTCCAGTTAGCACAGCTGGATATGGAGAAGATGCTTTCACCTGAGAGGACCTTGCCTCTCATTAGGGACTTGCACCCCTGACCTCTGCATCTCTCGAAATCCTGTATTTGTTGTTGCATTTGCCAGTGGCATTTTGCCAGCACCTGAGAAGGATCACACCTCCCTGAGACAGCAACAAACAAAACATCTGCATCTTCACAAACCAGCCTGCCTTTTGAAACACGGAACATTTTTATCTGAGCACTTTTAACCTGAGTGTGCTTTAAATAAACCCATCTGCAGTGCTAGACATCCACCTACGCAAGTCCCGTCACAACCGTGGTAGAAGTGCTGTGTCAGTGTGTTCTACATATGAAGCACTAACTGCTGGCAGCGAACGTATTGGAAGGACACGAGCATGGAGAAAATTACACTGAGGTTAGCAATACGTGGTTAATTCCTTCAATTATCCATCTGACTGACTCATGTACTTTTCCTCGTGTACCTACGTAGTGACCCCGCTC
The DNA here is from genome assembly GCF_000700745.2 of Antrostomus carolinensis. NCBI lineage: Eukaryota > Metazoa > Chordata > Aves > Caprimulgiformes > Caprimulgidae > Antrostomus > Antrostomus carolinensis. The sequence goes on from NW_010332272.1 coordinate 11,467, forward strand.
CACAGAAAATGTGTTGAAATGGGTTGGAGTGAAACTCACAGATAACATCGGACTAAAGTGAAAACTCAGCAGTGGAAATGCACTTGCCATTTTAGGGGGAGATAGTTCCTTTCCCCTCAAAGAAGTATTCAAAATCTTGTGTTGAACCTTCCTTTATAAATTCCTTTCCAATCAGATAATTGGGTGGATAACTAGGTAGCTACCTACTGCTTTTTTTTTCATAGAATCATAGAATGGTTTGGATTGGAAGGGACCTTAAAGATCATCTAGCTCCAACCCCTCTGCCATCAGCACGGACACCTTCCACTAGACCAGGTTGCTCAAAGCCTCACCCAGCCTGGCCTTCAACACTTCCAGGGAGGGGGCATCCACAACTTCCTTGGGCAACCTGGTCCAGTGTCTCACCACCCTCACAGTGAAGAACTTCTTCCTAATATCTCATCTAAACCTCCCCTCTTTCAGCTTAAACCCATTTCCCCTTGTTTTGTCATTAACTGCCGCTATGAAAAGTCCTTCCCCAGCTTTCTTGTAGCCCCTTCAGGTACTGGGAGGCCGCTATAAGATCTCCCTGGAGCCTTCTCTTCTCCAGGCTGAACAGCCCCAACTCTTTCAGCCTGTCTTCATAGGAGAGCTGCTCCAGCCCTCACATCATCCTGGTGGCCTCCTCTGGACTTGTTCTAGCTGTTCCAGGTCTCTCTTGTGATGGGGGCTCCAGAACTGGATGCAGTATTCCAGGTGGGGCCTTTTTACTAGTCTGTCTTTAATGTGAATCTATTGGTCATCACTTGGTAAATAATTTTCTTCCAAATATCTTAGTTTCTCTATCAGTAAATTGATGGAAATTATTCAAGCCCTAACTTTTCTATGAGCTTTATGTTCTACTGCAGCAGAGCTGTTGTCATGAGAATTTGAGGTTTTAGCATTATGCAAATCTCTTATATGGTTACAATCGAATTGAGTGATTTCTTGTCTTATCAAAAAGGCTTCTTTAGAAAGAAAGGAGAATACCATAGAGTTATTTACTATTTTTTATTACACAAAGATAAATAAGCAGATACATTATTACTAAGTTTTCCACCAGCATAAATAGAATTACATAAATAGACATTTCAAAATGTAAACTAAAGATGTGTAAAGAGTTCCCATTACTTTTTCAGCCTGGCACATGAAGGTGTTTGGATTCTGAATTCATAGAGTTCAAGATTTTGGGGGAAAATATTTTTTTTTAAAAAAAGCTGAGACTTCTTCATTTTTAATATATTCTGATAGATTCTAGCTAATCATTATGGCTTGATTCAGTTTTGCAGAGACTGAATCAGGCCCCTTCATTTCACTGCTGTTAAGCAAGGAAATTGTCATCCATGGCTCCCTACTCTTACACTTCTGGTTCCCTTTAAACCTGGTGACGGATCAAGGGAGTGACACAGGTGCAGCCCACGGTGATTATTTTCTTCTCCAACCGGTATGATTGTTGACAGCCTTTCTGCTCCCTCCGGAGGACGAGGATCTCCTGTTTGATGGGGACGGAGTTGACGCTGTGGTCCAGCTGCCCATCCACATTCACACACCTGGAGTGGCTGCACTTGGCATCAGCAATCACTTGGGGGAAACGGTTGTGGTCCTCATCGATCCTGTCAGTTGACATGAAAGGAAATATTTGAAATGGAAATACTACAGCATCTCTAGAGGCATGATAGTTGGGATCACTATGGGCTTCCAGCTTGGGAACCTGTACCTCCTAGGAGATTGCCTGTGAAGGGGCAGTAGACCCTTCACTATAAGAAATAAAGTGTAAGTAAGTAAATACTTCAGGTTTTATGTGTAAGACAAGCATGCCAGGACTGCATGCAACTGCCTTTGCAAAGGACTTGCTTCAAATAGGCACTGACTTTGAAAGACCAATGAGAAATTATTTGAGCTTCCCAACATGTCAGACTGACTAATGGACCCAAAGACCTTCAGCTGCCCTCCAAAGTATGAAATATTCTTAGGGCCTAGTGTTGATGTTATTAAACTGCCATTGAATTTGGTGCAATGTTAGCCCTCCGAGGTCTTTTTGATGACCTCTCAAGTAAAGAATGCTTTTCATGATAAAGCTTGCCCCAGTATACAAATAAATTAATTAAATTACAAAAGTAATTTGCTTTGCCTTCTGTATGTTAGCCTAGACCATGTTTTTGCTCTGCGCTCCTTTCTGTATTGGTTATCTTTCAAAGAGGATTGTATGGACTGTGGATACACTCATATATCCAAAATCTCTCAACAGTGAAGTGCTGATAATAAAGATGTGGTCACAACCCCAGCATTGTTCTTGACCAGGGCAGCCAGTGTAGGGACAGAGATCATACCTGTAATCCCATGGAGCCAGAGACCGTTTGCTGATATCAAGAGTCGTTTTGGTGTCCTGGTTCATGTTGGTGATGCTTACGTTGACTCTCACAGTTTGAGGGAATTTTGAATCTTTTTGGGTCAGGCATCCAGCATATGCTTGCTTGAAGAGGCTCTCTGGCTTGAGTCCAGGCTTTATCACCTTCCCGTAGGCAGAACTGCTGGCTGACAGCATGGCCAGCAGCATTAAGAGCAGTGATCTGAACTGAAGACAATTTAGGACACAATGTAGGTACAGCTACTGTAATGCAACATGCCTAAAAACTCTTCTGTGGAGCTGAGAAATTCATCCACAGTCAGCCTAGCTGGTAGTTAAAGACTATACTGTAGGTTGAAACAATTATGGAAAAATGTGCCATATATCACATCCTCTCTTGTTTTCATAAACTAATTCTTACAGTACTGATAGGTATGCTATACACTCGGTTTTCATTTGGTGAAAATATATTTAATTACAGAAAATAACACAGGAGATAGCAGAAAAGATACTCTCTAAGGTTGAGTTTTCAATGTATTTCTTGACTCCGAGTATGTTGCAGTAGCTCTCTTCGCTAATTGCTGCCCTACGATGATGCTATTCAGCTGTCTCCCATTTGAGTTATTACTAATTATTAATGATCTAAACAAAAATTTTAAAAGTGGGTGCAGATCTCCATTCCTGACTTTAGAATTTAAATATGTCTCTGTTAAATTGGGAGGAATAAAAAACACAAAGCAAGTTCTTACCAGAGAAGCACGAAGAATTGGAGACATCTTCCTTCCTTCTCTTACTGCAGCTGATGCTTGTGCTGGGCTCTGTTGAACTGAAGGTGTCTGGGCACATTTGCTGCTGGACTTTTTATAAGAGCTCCTGTGCTGTCCTAGTTAATGTGGAGTAGGTGTTTTTTTCCCAACCTTAACTGTGGTTTCTGACCATAACTCAAGTTAAAAAGTGTATATATATATAAATATTCCATTAACACAGGTGGAAGACAGGATATGGGCTCACTCTTTCTTAGATCTGTAGATGATGTCATTACTTTAGCCATGTCACTCAAGTAGTAACAAAACTCAGTGATGGTATTAGAAAACCACCAAAAAACTGGCACGCACGGCAGTAAACAGGCACAAAGTGCGCAATTTTGAATTGGGACTGATCAAACATAAGTTGATGTGCTTCACCGTCTTGCTGTAGGTATCAAAACCACTAATGTCACTGCTCCTAGGTCAGGCTGATGTCTTTTCATCCCAAATTGGGCAAATACTGGGCAGCCGACCCCCATCCAATTGCTCTCCATGCTTGCCATGTGCTGTCATGTGCCTTGGTGTCTGGAGATTCAGGTTCCTTCTCAAGCTCCTATTTTTTCCTCAAATTTCCTAGTCTGGATCGCACTGTTTTTATTCATGTCCACACCTCAGGTGTCATATGTCAATTTTGACCAGAATGCTTTGTGATAGAATTCCCAAATTCAGTCATTCTCCATCTAGGGAAAAAAAAACCCAAAGCCATGTGAACATTGATTCTGAGCTCGTCACCTTTTCATTTCACTTCAGGCTCTTGTGGTATGAGACAGGGCTGTGATCCTAAGGAAAGGGGTCTGGGAAATGTGATAGATATAGTTAAAACTTCCATTCTGAAGTTAGGGAGAGGACAGAGGGGTTTGAGAGAAACCTTATGAAGGCTGTGAGATGCAAAATGACTCCTCTTGTAACCAGGAAAACTGGAAGGAACTTCCAGCGCCTCCTCCATGGTACACAGGTGAAAGCGTGCTACACTTGCAAATATTGGGAGCTAAAATACCTTGCATCATGTAGCCCCAAGGCATTACAACTGCCTGTATCCCAGCCCTGTGTCCTGGGTGATAGTGAGCAATGATCCCATGTGGCTTCCAAGCCCACCCTACTGTCTCTCCATCCTTTTAAGACCAATATACTGCAGCTGTAGCGTATCCTGCCATGTTAGTATTTAACATGTGATATTTAAACCCATGTGTTGAAGTGGACAGATTCCATTTGACATGATGACAGTCAGGATCCCTTTCTCCCTTTTAGGGGTATTTTTCTATATTTTCACTAAGATATTGTAAGGGGGTTGTAGACTTGGAGAGGTTGGGCTGCTTCAAGACTGTGTCCTCTTTTGACTTTGGGTCATTGTTGTTGCTTTGACTGACAGCAGCTGCCTTGTTTTTTGTTTCTTCTTAAGCAAATGTCTTAATGAGCCCTGAATGCTCATTAAAAGCTGTAGACTTCACCCTGGAATAGATCTCACCTGCAAGCAGGGATGTCACTGTTCCTCTCCTCTGCTTTCAGGGATTTATATCAACAGCTCTCCAGTAAGTATTTTGGTCATTGGGACGTATGGGATGCTCTGGGACAGGGTGCTTCTGTGGCATCATTCAATATCATAGAATCATAGAACGGTTTGGGT
>NW_010332273.1:0-31149 GCF_000700745.2 Antrostomus carolinensis
TATATATAATAAAGAAAGAAATAGTAAGATAATGAAAGATTTGTAGCAATGGATGAAGGTACTGAAAGCATACTCTGTGAAGGATATTTTCTGCATCATTACTATGAGACATTTAAAACCTAAACCACCCTCTATTAGCAGGTTGCTAAAAGTAGTGTATAATTGGAAGTGGGAGAATGAGTAAAGCTTAAAAGCACTGTAATTTTTTCATTTCTAATAACAGTTTTGTTGCATTAGGATACTGCTAGCGGTACGCAAAATAATTTGTTTTGTTGGAGAATAAAATAGACTCTTGGGTAAGTATTATTTGCCATCTGTATGCTTTTATTCAGTTCTAATCCAGAGATTAAATGAATACTTGATATTTTAATTTGCTCTAATAACTTAATTTTTTTTCCCCAGCTTCCTTACATGGGATATTCAGATTCTTGCTCTGAAGTTCCTGGGTATTAAATAAGTGACGTATCCAGTCAGCAGATAGAGGGAAGCAATACAGCCTGTCACAGCCACAGAGATGGAGTTGAGTATTTTCAGATTTGTAACCACCTCTGGAGCAGCATTGTTTTGTCTGATCTTAAACAGAGGAGTTGTCTAAATAAAAACACTTAAATATAGAAGCCCTTAAGGAACATACGAGATTAATTCACACTCAGTCTGTGGGTTTCTATCAGCAGACGTTCAAAATACAAGCAGCAAACAGTTATGTGGTTGCTTCACAGGAGATGAGTGAACTGGGATGCACACATCCTATCCCATCCTGCAGTTAGGCACTTTGGAACCTCCACCATTTGTCTTTATACGTTAGGACAGAATAAAACTGTTTTTAGCTTTGATCAGTGGGTTAGAATAGAATTTTGGTTTGATCCTTAGATAACATAATAATTGCAGTGGAACTCCAAGTACAGCTACATTGAACTCTGATGTACAGTACCACCATTTGGCCAGAGAATTGAGAACAAGAACTACCCTGCTGACTCCCGATTTCCCATCTGAGTCCTTTCAGACAGGATTTATCCTGGGGCAACATCAGTTTTCTATATCCTAAAACAACAAGTTATGGGAGTGCATTTTAATGTTACGGAACAAACAGGTATGACAGTGAATCCAGGCTGCTTCCCATTCTGTAGGCACATTTTCACTATCCTACAGGTCAGCATTTCCCAAAAACAGATTTTACACAAATCCATATTTTCTTTAATATCTCCATCTTGAAACCAAGAATGATGGATCATGAAAAGTCATGTTTCTTCCTTCGGGGAGTCAGCACTTCCCGCTAACAAATAAAATATTCTGCTTTAAAAAAAATCCCTGACCAATTTTCATTATTCCCCTTTAACTTGTAAGTGGTGCAGGTTTTTGTCTCGAGGATAGCAAACTAGCCCGTTCATGAACATGGACCATCTTCCTTCTTGTACACCAACTTCAGAGGGCAGCTCATGACTTACAATAGGAGACTTGAGCAGCAGTCTTTAAATTTGGTAACACAGCATTGGAAAAGGCTTCATTTGTCAGGTTTCATACTACAAAGCCCCTCTTCAGCTTCTTACAGGGCACTGGGAGACACGAGACTGCATCTCTCCAAAGAGCAGTGCCACAGTATCATTCTTTTGGCAAGAGCCACTACTGAGTGCAGCTGTGTACTTGTGTGAATAAGAAAAGGCTTGAAGGGAAGCAATGCAAAAGCCGCTAGAATTTAGACATTGGCTTAAGGCTTTGAAATTTGAGAAAATAGTAATGAGTGCTTTCTTTCCAAATCCAGAAAACAACAACTTGAAGGCTGGAGTCTGTCAAAGTCCAGACATGTGAGGGAGTACAGGCAGACAGGACATTTTCTTTGGTGAAGGAATATGTATTACCTACACTGTTGGGTCGGTCTCTGCTGATCTTATTATTGACAAGCTGAATTACTGGAAATTGAACATAAATATTTCCAAAATCTGGTTTCCAAATTCCTCAGCTACTTCCTTTGAGCCTGTACGCGCCACATTTGGAAGTAGGAAGGGCAGACATTAAAAAAGGTCCAAATGAACAAGGCTGAAACGCACTGAAATCCAGTGACTCCTTCTGCCACGTCACATCTGTGCCCCAGTGACCTGCCTCCTCAAGAATCGCTCTGTTAAAATTACTACAGGAGTGGAAGCCCCTTAGGATCAGACCTCCTTCCTCTGCCCTTGGAAGCAGCAGCCTGAGGGCGGTCCTACTTGCAGAACACTGCCTTTATGATTTAAGAGGCTGGGATAACAACGTGGTAAATTCTGAAAAGAAACAAGATCACTATCTCAGTTGTTGTTACCACAATAGTTAGGAGCCTGACAGATCAGACTAAATACTTTGTTTTCCTTACTCCCATTTGAAAGTGATTAAAGGGAAGTTCTCTGTAGCTGAACTGAACTGAATACTTAGAGTACAAAATTTCACAATTTACTAAATGTACAGCAGATTTGGGAACACTCGGATTAGTACTGTCATATTGCCAAATACTTTTGGAGAAACAAAGGAAAAAATGCATTAATTTACTAAAATGTTTGTGGTAATTTAAATAGAGTCAAATAAGATAATGGGGAGAAAAATGCTTGGTTAAATCCACTTTTTTTGGGAGAACAACCCTAAACAATTGAGATCTGAATCTGAGAAAGTTATTTTGGAACAGACCCTATATTTAATTTTTCTATAAGAAGATGATTACCGAAATGTGTGGCATGAAGCCTGAGCTAATGTACACTGATACTCATATTAGGAAGCTCCAGCTTATTCACTTGCAGTCAAAATGTTTCTTAAGATGAAAAACAAAAGTAAAAAGTTCAAAGAAAGAATCCCAAAAGGTGAGATGTCTTGCAGACAGCACTTTGCTGGTACTCAGAAATGTATGTTTGATACCAGTACGAGCCTGCTAACTACTGCAGTCAGAGAATCTCACCTTCGCCTCAGACTTCTCATATTTGTATTCTTTGTAGAACATTTTAGTATCTGTTGAACAGAAGTGTCTTATAAAGCCTTCAGGTGATTACGTGTAACATGTAATCATTCTTCCTAGCCTTTGCTGCATCAAGCACAGAGGAGACAACAAAAAGCAAGAGATTGTGGTGCTCTAGAATAAACACACTTTTATCTAGAACTCAGTTTGGCTTACCTAGAATCCACAGAGTGACCTGAAGTCTTCCATCGTGAGGCTGCGATTACAAGGTCTTTGACTATAGAACCTTCTCTTACGTAGCACCTCTAAGATGACAGATGCATTTAAGAGTATTGAAACCGGTATCTATTGCAAAGCACCTTCATTCAGGTTCACATGGAACACAGCATTATCAACAAATGAATGCTGCAGAATAGTCAGAACAGGCTCTAGTCCCATCCAAGGAGAAAACTGGAATGTAGCAGCAGATAAAGGGAAGGAGACCTTTTACACTGCTATCAGCGTGGTATCTGTCTTCCAGTATAAACTGTTTGGCAAGTAGTTTCTAAGTTGTAAGAATTTCCAATACAAAGCCTCAGCCTAGCAAGTTTCTTTTAATTTTTAAATGTACAGCATTTTAGTTCTACAAATGTAAAAAAAAAAAAAAAAAGAAAAAGAAAAAGAAAACAAAAAAAACCTTTACAATGTTTTTTTCACTTATAATGATCAAAACCACCTTGATTCAATAAAATTTGGTATGCAGTTAACATGGCCCAATTGCTTTTGATAATGCAAATAAAATGGCCGAGACATTGAGCTTTAAGACACAGCATATGCAGTAACTATGACAAGAGTTACTACACGCACTGCAAACGGGTGTTTAGGAAGTGCTGCTACAGATCACCAGGTAAGTACACACTGAACGTAGTTCACATCCAGATGATACACTGTCGTGTGTCAGTCTACGCTGCCAGTTTTTGTTGCTAGAGGGAAAGTTTTGTTTGAAAGTACTACCCCCCAAAAATTACTAAGTGCGAGGCAAGGTTATGACTCAAATTATAAGCAAACAAGGAAACTTAAAAGTAGAGACTTAAACTTTAAAATCATACCAACCTGTTGTGCCAGGTTTCTTGTCATAATCATAACTTTAGTTTAAGCTCCCATTAATACAGTTGCACTAACACACTGTGGCACAAATAACAAATGTACCCACATTACTTTTGAATTTCCTTGGCCTTGCCAGGTTTTCACATTCTCCACATTACTAAATAGTAGTTATTTATATGTAAGTGATAACCATTGTACAGTTACTCCATAGCTTTACAATACTGCCCGTACTATTATCACAAGCATTACAAATCCTATTAAAAAAAGCAGCCCCTGTAGTGGCATACAAGAATAAATTAACCAAAAAAAATTTAGTATTACCATTTATTGGTGACAAACACTACGTTTTACTTACATTCCATGGGGAGAAAAAATTCCAGCGTAAACAATGAACTGAAGCAGTACTTAACTTGCAAGGCTATCGTGCTTTACCTGGACCATATGCAAAAAACTTTATTGCACACAGTTCAGTGCGCAATAACACAACATCAAAAGCAACACAGTTTATATATAAACATAGGTAATTTTTTTCAGCCCTACATGGAGATGTAATTAAACAGTATAAAGCACTCAAGGAAAATCAATCTGCGGTTTTATATGCACTACATTGAGATCATATCCTGTAATGTAGTGAGCTGTGTGCCATCTGTACACACAATCGTTAAAACATAGATCAGAGATCATTTAAAGTCATGTTGCATTCAAGTTCCCCTACCCCCCACTCGAGAAAACTAGAAATTAACCAAAAATGATCAAAGTTTAAAATTCCTAAAGTGTTTTAATTCATTCAACCGTTGGATAATTAAGCTAAGCTTGCGAAAATATTGGACTTTTTAAAATGGTGGGCACACAATTTGTTTCCAGTGAAACTTTGCTATTTCAATAAAAACAAAATAACCACATACATGGATATGATCTTCCCAAGTTAGTTCACAGATAACATGTCAGTCTCAGAAGACAAAGTTTCTAAACTGTGCTATTGTTCTAGATACAATTAAGAAACTTTTAAATGAAAAATTTATAGTGTCATTTCAATCAAAACAACATAATAAAACTAAAAATTTATCACTGTTTGAAGAAAAAGCAACGGTTATGATTTAGACACTACAGTAGGTTGTAGAGACTGTAGCACTCTAAAACAGTTAGGTTACATTAATAGGAAGCATTTGATTTTCTCTGGTGCTTTCAGGTTTGGGTCCAGTCAAAAGCCTGTTTAGGCAGTGCTGTCCAGTGTTTGTCCCAAAGTGTTTGAGTTAGCCGGTTTGAGAAGAGGGTCACTTTCCATTTCTTGTTTCACACATCTACAAATGAGAAAACACCTGTTACTTAGGAGATAAAACAGTATTGCCATGAATAAGATGCTTCTAAATCAGATACAAAGAATTTGAGGTGCACAGAACAATTTGCTTCCACATAACTGGCCTCCATTTTTAACCAATTAGCACTGTGTTAATCCCACCATTTTGACAGCTTATTATCTAAATGAGATGCTAAACTCCCCCCCCCCCCCCCCCCCCATCAAAGGGAGTGATTTGCAAGCCCTCCACGTCTCTGCTGAAAGCAAGCTGTGAAACCTATACATTGTTTACATTTTACATACAGACGATTACTAGAAAGAGAGGAGCAGCTGTAACACTTAAACACACTGAGAAGTCACACAATTTATAAGTCTACATAAACAAATAGTCTAAGCAGAGGGACCACAGTCAGAACTGCTCGGTCTCACAGCCATGACATTTTATCCACTTGCTCCTGCTTAGTAATTTGCATTTGACACACAAAAATTACAAGCTTGATCATAAAACCTACCCTCTCGTCCTTCTGAAGGAGATACCAGCCCTTGGCATTTTAGGTTTTCTGGCAAAGGAAAAAACCCTCACATTTTATTTGTTTATAGAACATCATACGGTTAGAGGTTTCCATTAATGCAAGGGAAAGTCAATGGGTCACACTCACACAGACATTGGTCCATTTCCCGTTCTTGGCATCTCTGTGGTTTGTTGGTCCAACTCAGACAGCAACTTTAAAATATTCAATGCAGCCTAAAGAAAAGAGAGAGCATTCCACAATTCAACCTGAGTCTGTTTCCTTAATTTAGTGAAAGCAGGAGCAGGACTCATTTAAAACAAAGTAAATGTGCTAATTTGGGTAATATATATATTTTTAAGATGCACAGTTATGGTGGAAAAAATGCAATGGTGTAGAATTTCACCTTGCTTCATTAAACAATTGAATGGTTCTGTGGCTAGGGGATTTCCATGGCATTAGTTTTAGCAATGGGGGGAAATTAATTCAGCAGTACTATTAATATCAAGGAAAAAGACACTAAACTAGTAATGGCTCAAACTATGCAGAGCTCAAGACAAAGGACATTAAAATACACAGAACCAAAAAGTCCTTTGCAGAAAAAGAAACCAAGTTACACAAGAATCAAAAATACAACACAGGGCATGTGCGACTGTTTAGAAGAAGAGTCAGCGTGACATGGCGAAGGCAAAAGTAAGTCACCTCATTTGAGAACTGAATTTTTTTTTTCAACATTATTCAGATCAATTTCAGGTGCACCTTTTCAGAACATCCCTGGTTAGTTATGGCACATGCATTAGCGAAAGCTGAATAACTGAACAGAGGAAGGTTCTCGCCTCAGCCCAGTCGCAATGTTTAAGCTCCGAACGGGCCGTCCTTTTCCCTACCTACTGCGCTGACTTGTGTGCTCAGTCTTACAGGAGCTCTCTACAGCAGGGTGTAGAGATGGGTATGAAGATGTTAAAATTAAGTGACAAGGATCTAAGAATTCTGTATCAAATTACAGCCATTAGAAAATTACTGCAAAATTTTTGAGTATAAAAATCAGTAACACCAAGTTTTTCTAAGTGGATTTACATATTGCAAACTCTTACGTTAGTCTGCAGTCAGCACTCGGGTCACCACTGGATAGCAAAAGCATGAAACTCTTCTCCAGTCATAGCAGGCTGTGTACATATTGTTAGCAATATGTGATGTCTTTTACAGACAAAGTCCCTTACAGTTTGCAGTCTGGAAGACTCATTCTTTCACAAAGAAATATTTCAGCTACTGTTAATGAAAGATCTTATTTATAAAAGGAGCTTAGCAGATTTAGGGCATCTCCTGCTATCTAACGGTGAATTGCATTTCTTCCACTGTGGATTCCGTCCAAGCAGAACGTCTGGTAACGTGAACCCACATATTACAGTTCCCTATGAGACATCAGCCTGTTCTGTCACAGAAAATGAGGCGATAGGATCTTATTTTCATACATTTTCTTTAATATGGGCTCATGCACATAATATCAAGATAAAGCAAATGCGTTTTTTGTAGACCAAAATTGTGAGCATATATTAAGCATTTTAAAGGTTATTTAGATTAGGTTCTGATATTATTAATCAATTATTTCAGCAACCTGTGCAGTATTAGACAAAAATTAGCCAGGGAATTGTACAGCATTGAAGTCATTGCTGCCCAGCAGTAATATGAAACCTTGGTCTATCTGCTGCATCCCTTAGTTCACTGAAGGGCAAAGAGAAAGCATGTCAGCAATATTCATCGTACCATATCGTGGCAAGATTCTACATCCTTCCCAATTCCATGGCTGATCAGTGGTGGCTGAGAGGAACAGTTTATGAGAGATACAAACTCGTTCTTGTTATTTTTTGGAAAGTCTTTATATTCAACCTGAAGAGAAGAGAAGAGAAGAGAAGAGAAGAGAAGAGAAGAGAAGAGAAGAGAGATTTAGTTCTTTTCAGTTAACCAAATACAGGAAACATATAACAACTGTTATAGATTATTTGCCCATATATGAAGCTGAACCTTACTTTTAATCATTCTGTCAGCCAGCAGAACTATTTACTTTGAAGTTTGACTTTACCTGCAATGTTTTTTAGCAATAATCATGAGGGCTCTGTAAGCCTTCTAAATCAAAGTGGCTACTTAGTAACAATTTTATTCTGATCATATCTACCTGCATTTAAAATCTTCCCTATTATACTTTTTAATCCATTGACCTCCTTTAACATATTAATATAGGAACTTACATGCAATTCTGATTAAAGAGACCAAACACAAGAAAATGTACAGCTTACAGCAAATGATAAAGTACGAAATATTATAAAAAAAAATTATTTCAGATCAGTCAAGTTCAAGTTCATACTATGTTCCTATATCATGACAATTTTCAGAAAATGCTACTTTTTATTTTATTCTTCCAAGACTTCAGAGTAGCACTGAATTAAGGCTGAGGATACAGTACAGAAATGCACATTTGAAAACTAAACTAAAAAAGCTATAAAATTCAGTACATTTAATAGGTAAAGTAAAACATTTACATGAATTTCAGCTTAACAAGCAGCCTCAGAATACATGAGTCACCAGCAGAACTAAAAAGCTTTATGGATAGCTTTGGAAGAAATCCTGCAAAGCTGAACATTTACCTGGATTCCTTGAACATTGGAAAGATAGTCCAACTGCTCAGAGGGCCTAGTAAGTGGTCCATGGGGTACGTGGCCTGATGAGTTGTTATTCTTTAATATGGTCTCAGCAGTAGGAGAAGTACCACCATACAACAGCTCTCTAGCAATCATTGCTGTTACTGTAGCCTTGGCAGGATTTGGGGCTGCCCTAGTGAACTCTTTGGTGTGGTGTCCTTGATTGGCTCCTACAGCTTGTGCAACCTCAGGGACCATGGGAAGAATTCCAGCAGGAAGCTGCTGATGACTGAGATAAGGCATCCTAAACTCATCTTCTTTATTACCTGAGAAGAGAGAGGTACATACTGGTGGTGGTTTCACTTGGCTAGCTAGTTCTATGAGGAAGAGTCTTTAACATACTGCAGCTATTCCCTCAGCATCTGTAAGGCGACAGGGCCAAACGTAACACAGCTAACTCTGCCTCAACAAATTCTGCACCACTCTCCCACTGCTAGTCTGCCTCAGGCTTAGAGTGACATTTCTGGGGCAGCCTTCCAACCTGCAACCATTCCTCCAAATCTATAAGGTTATTCCCAGGTATCAGAAACCCCAACCCTTTTCCCAGGGTATCTGCTCCCATCCTCATTTGGACCCTATCCCAGAGAAAGGTTCTGCTGAGCCAAAGAGGCTGATCTCTCCTCCTCCCCTTACCTTTTCCCCCACAGAAACTGCCCCCACTTCACTCCTGCTGTTGGTTGAAGGAGCCTCACCCCTGGATCAGAACTAAGCTCAGTCCTGAACATTCATTCTTGTCCTAGAAAGCCCTAGACACAGATTAAAGCCTGTTCCAAGATCCCCTCAGATGGAGTTAAGACAAGCCCAGACAGCTGCACCTCCACTAACTGCTCGACTGACCCATTAGCACACACATGCTTTTGGCTCAGCCATCTACTCCCTTCCCCGAGCAGGTGGCCAAGCAAGCTGAATACTGTATGACTTCAGAGGAACAGGCTCTCTGGGATTTGAAAAAAACCTTCCCAAGGGGTAGATTTACTTTACAAACCAGCAATTGCACATCTCTGCTTGTTACAGTGCATTAAAAGACACTGTTGAAGGGACTGAGACTGTATCTTACACACACACCTCCCCCCCCCACAACGGGGCCATGCTTCCTTCAGTAAGGTTACTTACTCGCTGAAGTCTCTTCAGAGCCCGGCTCAAAGAAGGTTACTTTTCTTCCATCACCTGGTTTCTTCACTGGTGTCTTAAAAATAGGAGGAAAAAAGCCAAACACACAATATCCCTTTAAAACTTTTTTCTCCCCAAAGTTTTAAAGTTTTCAAAATGTAGGTGATCTGACTAGTCAAAATTTTACGGGAAAATTTATTATTCAAAGTCAGTTAAACTAACCTTTGTTATTGGCATTACTGAGGACAAAACACTGGACACAAAAATACATGAAAAACTAAAACCAGACTTGCTGTTTTAACTCCCTGGTAACATCTGCTGAATGAACAGGAGAATGCCAAGAAAAAAAAATTCCCTGCTAAGGGACCCACCAAAGAAAGAGACCTGTGACAAATTCCTGACTGCAACTGGTGGTAAGGCTGTGTAAAGCTATTGCTATAGTCCTGTAACCTACACGTCTGCAGGTTTCCAAGACCAACACATCAATTATCACAGGTTCTGAGCCACTCTATGAAGAAAAACCACATTCATTTAGCCTTCTGATGAGACTGATTTACTTGCAAAATTGAACCCTTAATGTATCCAAAATGCACTGTTTTTTAGAGAACACTCACCTCAATACAACTGCTTCCTGGCTAGGGCAGAAAGCATGGATTTTTCTACACTGTTCCTGCCTTGCAAAGCTGCTATTGTTTCAACTTGACTTCTGCTGTAGTATTAAACAGCAGTTGATTCTTAAAGACTCTTACCTTCTCTTCTGTCTTTAATGCTGGCTTTGGAGGTTGAGGTTGAGGGACTTTGAAACCTAAAATTTCCAACATATTTTCAGCTGCATTGCGTTTAGCAACTTTTTTGTTTGTGCCCATGCCTTCAGCTGTGTGTACACCAACTTTCACCTGAACAAAAGAGGAATAAAAAGCCAAATCAGTTGTTAAAAAGTAGGATTCACTTATTGGTGATCTGTGTTTCGAGCATGCCATGAGTCACAAAACAGTTCAAGTGATCATTATCCTAAGAAAGGTGTAATTTATTAGCAATAATCACTGGCCTCCAAGCACAAAAAACCCAAAGAGAGGTCATATAAACAACTATATTTCATCATCTCACCTTGGCAACAGCCTAAACACTCAAAACTGGTACCGCAGCAGATGTAATTTTTCCAAGCTGAAGTTACAGGTTTAGCAGATTTACTAATGCAATGGAAAGAAAGCAGCTAACTTCCCTGCCTTGGTCAGGATAGGAGGGAGGTCTGGAGAAGGCACTTAGAGGCTCATAGATGCTCAGTATTAAAAATGCTGCTATGCTACTGGGATTTGCAATGAAGAGTGCGGAAAGTGCTGCACTCTAAAGCAACACATGAAAATTCGGGGGAAGGAAGAAATGAAGGATATCCAGGTTCATGTTAATAAATCCTACATTACAAAATAAAAGTAGCTCAGTATCTCTTAACAGAATATTAATATTCCTGTTAATTAAAACATTAGGCAGTTACAACAGACTTCTGGTGCCCTATGCAACTTTTTAAACGTGATTCAGATCACTTTTTGAACCTTTATCTTCCTTGAATGTAGCCCACTAGATATTTTCCTAATGAATTTAACGGAAAATTGTCTGTAATCCTTTGCATATCATCACGACAACCTGATTACTATAAGCAAAAAAAACCAAATAAAAAACATCATAGCCATGCACCTAGGTTTCCCAAATTAACATACAAACCTGCATAACAAACTCCCTGCGCCTTGGAAGACCACGTTCTGTGATGAGCATGTACTCAGGTTCCTTCTCTTTCTTGGCCTGCTGTATCTGGGCAAGTCTGCTAATGGGATTCATTCCTTGACCGTATTCTGGACTTGTCTGCAGCTATGTAGAACAATGTTTAGGAAATAAGCCGATATTTGGTTTAATAGACAAAATGCAGCGTGCCACTGAATTAATTAATCTCTAGAATTTAAAAACACTGACATAAAAGTTGCTTAATGGAACACTGTCACAGCCAAAGAGATACACTTAATTTATATGGCTCTGCTGTCACAGTTGACCATGTATAACCTACCACTGATAAGAGTTTTACAAGTTCTAATCCTGCTGTATTAGGAGAAACAGGCTTGCAGGAGAATTTGCACAAGCAAAATCATGCAAAACCCAAAGCTGTGAAATCTAAGGCTTGAAAGTCAGAACTTGATTTTTATGTGCCACTCATGTAAGCTTTCTCTTTCATCCTGAATTTACAGATAACTGTTGTAAAAGCGGTGTCAGAACCCTGTTTAGAGTGGGCACAAAATATAATTTCATTTTTAATACCAGACTGCTGTTAGATGTTGAGCAGTTGAAGAGTTTATAATTAACTCAGAAATGCCTCTCATCTGATGATTATTTGTAACAGTCAGATTTCCAATCTGTTTGTCTCTTACCTTCACTATTGATTTTGTTTTCTTTTTGATTCGTGGCTTCATTTTCTCAACCGTAGGAAGGGGTGGCAATTTTTTCAGTTCTTCTAGGACTGCTATTGCAGCATTTTTCTTTGAGATCTTCTTGCTCTTTCCTTCACCTTCACCCATGAATTCTCCAACTGACACCTTGGTTACAAAGCTCTTCATATGGGGAGGACCACTTTCCTTGGTCACCTGTTTCAGAGGGAAAAACTGAGTGAAAGCGTGATAAACACTTATTAAAAATGGTAGAGCACATTGTTTATAGCAAACTTCTCTCAAGAACTACAGATAAAGAGATTTTATATTCTCATACAATCCACAAAGTAGAGATGTAAATCATATTCACTCTAATAACATAATGCCACCCAAATAAACATAGACTTTAAAAAGATGAGTTGCAGTTAACAGTATTTACATATGTCATTCATCCACCTTATTTAATTTACTGATTCAGTTGCAGTTAACAGTATTTACATCTAAGTCATTCATCCACCTTATTTAATTTACTGATTTACTCTTTCAATATTAAAACGTGACTGTTCCATTTCATCAGTGTGTACTTCTGCACTGTTAACATCACCTCACTAAATACATCATGTGACAGTCATAGAACATTACAGAGACAGCAATTCTTTAGGATCCAGCATTTCAGTTCAGAAGTCAAGAATTCTGGAGATATTTAAGAGATAGCTGCCTACTACAGATTTAGTCTTTTAACCCCATTCATAACACCTCTTACTTCAAAATATCCATGAAGCCAAAAAGTAAGAATGAGTTAAGAACTTCCACCCACAACTGGCTTTATGTGACAGTACATTTCTACCAGTAATGCTCAGGCTAAGCTACAATAATTGAAAGCTTCACATAAAATTTCATAGGATGGTTTTAGAAGCAATTTTGTTACACGCAATTGCATTTTCTTACTATAATAATTCAGATAGTTGACTTAAATGTTACTCTGCCAGCTCAGGAAAGCAGCATGATAAATTAATATTTTAGTGAAACAGAGATGCTCCTATGGAAGCCATTGATTTAAGAGAACTAAAATGATCAAGGAGGGGCAAAGAGGCAGCAAGCAGCCAAGCTAAAGGGAAAGGAAAGCAAGATGCACATGAGGTCACCTCATGGCAAGAAAAGAAACCTATTTGTGAGATTCTGCAACTTGCGGGCAGTCCACATCAGTGCTTAATTAAGCAAATACTTCCATAAATGTCTTTCAGAGTGAGCTATACTCGTTTGCCTCGATTCTGCACTTCAATGTTCTAACCGTTAATGTGGGGTTGTGTTTTGTTTCTTGACTGTAATACTGATTTTTCAAAAAGCTTGGAAAAAAAGATTGCACAGACAACCCACAGCGTAGCTGTTCACTCATGTTATGATTTTAGTGCATGAATATGTGAACAGGTGGATTTTTCTTTTTGCTTCACTTTACCATATAAACTCCAAGACAATCAGGGTGACTGTCAAAGGTAAAAGTGTATTCACAACTAACAAGACATGTTAAAAGTCAGTTGTTTGGGTTATCTAGAAGAGACTCAACTTAATGTGTACCCTTAATATTCTAATAAAAACAAATCTAGAGCTTGTAAAATAAACATACCTCAAAATTCACAGGCAAGTTCCTTTTAAGTGCAATCTCAAAAACTTGGCTTATTTCAGATTTATTGAGATTCTCATCATCTGGTTCTTTTCCGTTAACCTAAAAGAAGCATACTCTATTTAAAATAAAGATCCTATTAAATTGAATTTTATCCATCCAACCAGTTTACTGAACTCTCAGAATTTTAAGTCGTCTAACCTTTACTGCCATTTTACGTGAATGTGTAGAAATGCAGCACACATACTACAGAACTGAAACTTAAGAAGCTCATTTAATGTGTCTGGGTAAAACCTAGCAGACCTTCACGTTTTCATGTGCTCATTACAGGAAAGAACAAATGGAATAAGGGCCAATACGTTTAAAAATCTATTTGCAGAAAAATAAACTGAAGTGTTAAATGACTGGTTTCCAAATGGAAGTACATTTATGAAATACAATTTTCATATACTGATTGGACATTTGTACCAAAAGCACTAAGACAGTATCAGATAAGAGAAAGGGCAGGAAAAATAAAGATTCTGAGAATGGGACCAACGTGAATAAAGGATGACTAATTAGACCCTGGCATAGTCCTGTCTGTTAACATGCTCCCTTGTGAGTGCTTAATCTACAGATGTTTTTCTCATCTGAAGAATATACTATCAGGAACTTGCCTTAAATCAAATGGTGTACGTCTCTAAGAGCTTACACCTCTTAGGAGGACAGCAGTGCCAGGTGAAGCTTACCTACAGGCACTTCTACGTATCTCCAGGTAAAATTTTGATTGTGATTCCAAAAATGTCTTCACTGATGTTGGGATCAACATGAACTAAGAGGCACGGTAACAGCATCAGAGAAATTTTAAGACTAAGTGTCCAGCAGTGATATTGGAAAGATTATGATAAAGATGAACAGCAACAATTTCACCAATTATATCATGCCACAATACCAGTTCGGCAACCAGGTAACAAAAATTATTTAAATATTTTATTGCAGCAGCAGCAATATGCTAGAGAGCTCTCCTTGATTAAAACTAGTTTTGATGGTAGCAAGCATCTCCAATGTCTGTTACTAATAAGTTTGATCAAAACATGAAGGCAATTTTTTTTTTTTCCCATCGCTTAAAGCAGCCTCTTCCCACCTCAGAAAAGAATATTAGTAAAATCAATCTGTGGTTTTCACTCCTCCCACTGTCCCATCAGATTTCACACTGTTCTTACGGGTTGACCTTGTAGTTCAGGTTCGAGTTGCAAACATTTCAGAAGAGCACATACAGCCCAACATCCTTTTACAATGACAACATCTGATACTTCTGATCCCACTACTCCATCCAGCCTCCAGCCTCTACATGGAGGTGTACACAGAGCAATCTTCAGGTCTGCAAAAACTGAGACCACACGATGACACCACTTCCACAAGAGCGAGGGAGATGCACTGTGCATGAGACTGCATGAGAAACGTGGAGGCAACACCCACACTAGAGGAACCAACCACACTATACCTCAGCAGAAGGCACAATGCAGGTAAAAATTGGCAAAACCAAGATTCAATAAAGGAGTCAAAAGTCTTGATCATCATATTCTAAAACCTTTTTCAAATGCAATTGGTAAATTCAAAAGGAATAGCATTATAAACTCTGAAAAAATATTTGAACTACTAAGGTCTTATTTTATTACAGTCTAGGTGCTACAGCAAGTTAATTACCAGCATCTCTAGGAACGATCTGTCACTAGCCTTGCTGTCAAAACATTAGCACAATCACTTTTATAACAAATATTTTCCCCCTCCTTGTAATTTTAGATATATTCTAGTTTTTCAAATTCTGACATTTTTTCCTTGTGAAAGTGACCAGGACTTCTCTTTATTGGATCAGATTTTTCCCATTTAATGTATTTTCAAGAGGATACAAATATATAGTATGGAATTATTTGCTATATTATGCTGTATATTTTTGATATGATTCCAAGTTTGCCCACACAGTGTAAAACATAGGTACTTTTCTTCAATACCTTTTTCTAAAAAGAGTAAATTAATAGCAAAATAACAATTAACAGACTATAGCTATTTTACTGAGTATTTTGGCTCTGCTTGAGTTCTGGATCAGTTTATTTTATAAATCAAAAATAGTCCTACACACACGCTCTCCCTCTTTCTCTTGCCCTGCACCCCTCAAGGCATCTGATCTGTAAACTCTGCTTTTAAAGTAGTTTGCATGTGTGCATAGACTAAACTCTCCAAGGAATCTATGCCTCTAAATCAGAACGAGACCACAAATATAAGCATTTACCACTCAGCTCTCATCAAATTGTTATAATCCATCTCTAACAAATAAAAAAACCCCAAAAAACTAGTCACAAAAGAAAACAAAAGCGACAGACTAAAAAACTCACAAGCAAATTGCAAAAGTCACATACTCTTTTCTTCAAGAGGGATTTGTCCTTTTCTAGGAACTCATTCAACATGCACTTCATCAAAGATAAGCAAATAATATTTGCTGATAAGCAAATTCTGAAAACCAGTGGAGCTGCTGATTAGAACTACATTGATTTCAACACAGCTATCAGTCTGGCTGTTTCCTTCTATGTTAAGGGTATAAGGAGCAGCTCATATTTACCAAATAAGACGGCAAAAAACGTAGAAGCAATTCTGGTTTTAGCATTTTCAGGCAAAAGTTAGAATTTCTGTCCAAGAACTGTGCTAGAAAGCAGAGCTTTCTATGTTTTCTAAGCTTTACATTGATGCTTTATCATCTCTATCTTTGAATATGCAAAGTAATCTCGTACTGCAACTTTGTCAGTGTGTCTTAACCCCAATCAGACTAATTTAGGTTGGAAGATCCTTTGTAGGTCTCCTACTACAGCCTCCCACGAAAGCAGAGCACACTTTAAAATAAAATTGGGTTGTTCAGGCAGGGCTTTGTCTAGTTGAGAATTAATATTATTAATTTTTTTTCCTGCCACTTGCTTCTAGATCTGCAGTCTGAGGAGGTATGGGAAATGGCCTTTCTTACCCTTAAAGTCTAATAATTTTATTTAATGATTTCTTCTTAAGCACTGAATATTTTATAATTTAAAAATAAAAGAGTAAAATCCTGTAAATACAAAAATTTATCAAAAAAAAAAAAATTACCACTCCTCCCCCAAAAATACAAGCATTCAGGCTTAAGCATGTTCTGTTTAAACACACACACACAAATGGGATACACAAAAATAACTACATTTAAAAGGAAAATTACCAGCAACATCAAATGACAGGTAGGACATATCAGCATTATGTCTGCTTGTGAAATCTTAATTTGCCTCCATTGTGTACAGGCATTATCACAGCATCTCCTATGATCTGACACTGCTGTATCCTTCAAGGACCTTGCCTCACTGAATGCAAGAATGAACAGTGCTCACTTAGCAGTAAAATCTTCCTTATTTTATCTTCATCTTGTCTAGTGCAAAATGCTGTTACAAAAACAGCAACTCCCTCAGCCATTCCTAAAACTACAATATTTGGAAGCCACAAATATTAATGAACTCAGTATTTAAGTACCAAACTTTAAATTAAGATCCGAATTATCCAAGGATTTATTATAAAACAGTACTCTCTGTTCAAAGGATTGCTCTCCTTACGCAGAGCTGGATTTCTTACTGTTCATTCTGTGGACAAGCCAAACACAAACAGAAAAATAAAATGCACGTTTCTTGTGCAAGTTTAAGTGACTTGCCCAGCATATAAATAGCAGGGTCAAGACAGCATTCGGCTCCCAGGGAGCTTGCAACTGTTTTATTCATAAGGTAATTCTCCCTTCTTGCAATCTCTTGCATCCTTCACAATAGTGTTTCTCTTATTGTGTCCTTAAAAAAGAAAAAAAAAAAAGAGAAAAAAGAGACTCTGTAGGTTTACTTTACCTCTTGATTTACACCCTTACACTATAGACATCCTATAGAACACAACATGTGGTCACGTAAAGACAATTGCAGTGTTTGTTTTGAAGACCTCACATTACTCAACTTTAAACACAACTCTACAAATATTCAGAAAGTCACTTGTACAGAACCATTTCCAAACAAGTGAACAGAAAGGAATTCAGTCACATGTGATCCTATTATTTTCTGCAGAGCCGCACTCCTTGGGTCCAGTATACTGAACTTTGCTACCTGAGACGGAAAAACGGCTGATGACAGCAAGTTATCTGTTACAAGGTGAGCACAAACTCAAACTCCACCTACCACCATGTCTAGATTTCAGTGCAGAAATCATCTCCACTCTTTCAGCTTCTATTCCCAGCATCACTCTTCTCAGCAATAGCATTCGTGATCCCTTAACTCTTAGTAGCCTCCATCATTCAATAACCTACATTCCTCCAGGAGAGCTTTCTGTTACCTGAACCATCAGTGCCTCCCAGGCCTCCTCCCTGAACCGTCAGATACTTACAGTGTTTCTGCCTAATTCTCTAGGCAATGCTCTCTCCCACAAACACACTCAGAGGTTTTAACTCAATGTCCCTTGGCTTCACAACACATTTCCTTAATCCCCTTGCTTTGCCATTCCTGGTAGTTCCCAGCTTTTATTTTTCCCCAGTCTGAGACACCTTGTTACCTTCTTGCCCAATTCTTCATTTCCCTTCTTTCTCAGCACATAGCCAGACTCCACATCTAGCAAGTCCTCATGCTCCCCAGACTGTAAGTTACCAGTGTAACCTCTCCTTCCTGTTCCTCACCTCTCTGGCAATGTCCTAGTTGCTCTTGCTTCTAGGTCTGTATTGCAAGGCCTCCCCCTCAACACAATCTAGATGCCAACATGGAGTACATCAATAGACCTCTTGTTCTTAGTTCTTCCATCAAGCCCTCATAACTCAGACAAGTACAATGAGCCCATAAAGGAAAGACTAAATATACTCTTTGTAATAGGCTTTGGCCAAACCAGTCAGCCAATACATACGGCGAGGCTGCACGCAGTCAGCCAGCTCCTGGAGGTATGAGTAACTTGTGTGGACACAATGAGACCTTCTGCCTAAAGCTACTTAACAAAAAAGCATGAAAAAAACAAACAGTAACAGGGTCTTGGAATGGAAAGTGCTGGGAAGCCATAAATATATGGAGGGATAAAAATTTGCTTCTTATCTTCATATCAAAATTTGTGTATGAGTTTACTACTTCCATGAACTTCCTGCTTTTTCAGAACTTCCATGGTTCTTTCCAAAATCATGTAGGAATTTTGCCCAGGAAGCAAACACATCTGACTTCTATGTTGCCCACACTAGAATGCAATACCCCATTTATACACTTCTTCAGATATTTGTATGTGATCTGTACCTGGTAAGATATTAGTTCCTATCTATGCTTCCAGTGCTCATATCTGACAGAGGTCTATAGCATTGCTGTGGAAAAATATGACAGCAAAAGAATTAATATAACTTCATTTGGGAAAACTCTAGTTCCATAGAAATGTATGGTTTTAAATCAAAGTGCTTCTATTGACACAAGTAGGTCAACACTACTACACAGAATTAAATTTGACAACTGTCACCTTCTGCTCAATTAGGAAAAAGTCTACAACAATATCTCAGTTTATCTTAGCCATTTGTGCTTACAACACTAAGATCAATTCCCACCTCTGGTTTCTCAGGCAAGGGCTCATTCTGCAGAACTTTCAGTGCTTTAGCAGCTGCATCATGCTTCGCAGCTTGTCTTGTTCTTCCTTTCCCATGAAACTGCTGCCCTCCAATTGAAAGCTCAACTTGATAAAGTAAGGGCCCAACAGGAAATGGGTAAAAGTACCTGCAAAGAGAGAGATTTAAATAAACAAATAGTTTGGCCTATAAAGTAAACAGAAACATAACTTAAAAGTGGATTAATCTCTTGGATATCAGTAACCACAAGTCAGCACTGAAGCACTAGTATTAAAAAGATAATTTTGATTTAAAGTCTAAAAGATTTTAGGGAGAAACCTTTGAAACAGAGTATCAGCAGTTCTTGGTTTACAATATTAACACCTTTCTAACCAACTGGAACAGAGAAAGACAATGTAACTATGCTTTTATAGACTTGGTAGTACAGCCAGCTTTGAATTCTCAATTCCTATGCTCATATAAAATTCTTTAAAATGAAGCTGTAATTTAAATAGTTTTACAAAAAGCTTCAAAATATTTTCTTTACTTTTGCTTTTACACAGAAAGGAACTGCAAGAAATAGCTATCCATTTCATGAAGCTGTCTATATCCCAGTGTCCTCAAAACCACTCCATCATTTGGTTCAGTTCTCTTTTTCCTCCCCTTCCCCTCCCCTCCAAAGAAAAAAAAACTTAAGATAAATTACAGATATTAATGGGGCGTACGTATCAAAACCTTTTGCCTCGTAAGCCGGCTATGTTTCCAGCTGAATATCCCTTTAAGGGACATTGTATTTTTAGCTGTTTTCAGAAGGTAGCATCAAAGCAGTCACAGGAAGACAGCGGAAATTCAGAGACATGAGACTGCAAAACCAAAAAATGAAGCAATACATACCGTGGAGGATAAGTACCACCTCTCATGGTATAGCTGTAAGTGGATCTCATCCCCGTGTAAGGATCAATAGGTTTGTACATAGGTTTCTTTCCCAGCTTCATGCAAAGTGCATTTAACTCCACTGTGGGGGTTACACTGTCTAGATAAAAAGGAAGAGAGAGCTGTCCAACTGTCACAAGGGACCAAAGCAATCTAAACTCTAATGCTGTCTCAAACAAGGAAAAACAAGCTCAAATTTCTGCTCTATGCAGTATCTTAAATGAGGGAATTCTGAATAGAAATATTCTGAATACAAAGAAAATAATTCTACATGATGATGATTATTAAATTAGCAGCCTAGTACAGTTGCAACAAATCCTGTCAGAAAAGTGAACCTGCAGAGGGCTTTTTAAAAATTATTATTTTGCTTTAAACTTGCAAAGCTACCAATTTATTTACTTTTACAGCATATCTAACAATGTAGTCTGCAGAACAGACATTTTTCTTCCCAAAGAAATAAATACTTTTAAATTAAATTAACAGACATGCTACATATCTTCTGCTTCTTCTGTTTACAGAGAATGATCAAACGTTTCTCTTTGTACTCAATGACCTAAGAAGGGTTTTTATGACTCTTCAATTTCAAATCGCAACTTGCTTTTTCAAAAGGAAGGTATATTGCTACTGAGGGCTATAAACATTCCTCTCGGTGCAGATATTGTGTGGATGAAGAACTGACTCACTGCCTATTCTCATTTGAGAAAGAAGTGTCAAATAATGGTCTTTTTTTCTATCAGAGGCCTCACTGGTTAAAAAATCAGCATGTATGCTAGTATAACTGTGTTTTGTTATAAGACAACTGTCAAAAGAAAGTGAAATTATGGAACAGACAAATAAGGAATTGCTAGCTTCTAATATTTTCACTGTTGACTGGGCAGAGAAAGGATTTAGGTGATAGAATGTAACTGGCACAAAAGGTAAATTTTAATCTTTGCTGAACATACTAGTGGTCTCCTAATTGCTTTGCATCCAAGTGACTAAGAGTAAATGCAAAGCAGTCACACGTGCAGCTGAGATGTGAAGACAGTTCATACTTAATTTTACACTCTAAATATATCTTAAAAGCAATCTTAGTAAAGTTAGAAGTTCCCTAAACATAGCTAACTATACCTCGAATGCTTTTACACAAATCAACAGCTATTTCTCTTTAAAAAAGTACAAATTCTAAAGTTCTTATCCAATCCCTCAACACAAATTGCAGAGTTTGTTTTTTCAAATGTAGATTTCCAAAGAAATCTTTATCATCAAGCATTTGAATTATCCTCTCAGAATTACCAAACACATTCATCTGCCCGTGCAAAAGGTTATTCTTTGTTGTGAACAAATTCCTCGTGTTTTTGTGGTTTTTTTTGTTGTTGTTGTTTGGGTTTTAATTTTTTTTTACTTAAGTTTTCTTTTTTTCAAGAGCAGGATAAACATCTTTTACAAGATTCCACCAAGTGTTACAATACTGAACAGTAAGTGTAACCAGTGGGTTCTTCAAGCCTGAATGACTTGATGGGAAAACCCTACACTTTATCTTGTTAATATGATGATTTTTTTTAACCTTGTCTACAATGACCAAAGATTAAATCAAGATGGTGTTCTCACAATACCTGACAACTGCCATTGTTAAATATGCAGAATCACTTTTTATTCATCCTTATGCAACTTTCAAATACATACCAAAACCAGAAAAGTGTATTTTTTTTTTAAAATCAGTTTGTTGTGGCACATACCTGGATTCTTGCCTTCACTACGAGATGGACGAGCCGTAGGCTTAGGGAATTTTGTCCCTTCCAAAGCTTTGGCAGCTGCCGCATGTTGCGCTTTTTTAATACTAGTTCCTTCAGCTTCCCAGTGCTGGTCCCCAAGAGTCAGTTGCACTGTAAACACCTCAAAAATAGACGACATTAATTTTATTACAAGCTGCTTCAGAATTCACGTAATGTATTAGACTATCTTACGCAAAACAAAGAATCTTTTAGCAAAGCAAAAGCTGAGAATATGGAAATCAAAGCTCTCTTCAACTATCAGGTCATCTCCAGATTTTAAACACTCTGGACATGGATAAGATTTCCCTGATGACTGAACTAAGAATTTCACAATAGTTGTAGCTAGCAACTATCCTGCGTACTGCATGACATCACCTAGGCTAAAAACCAAAAGATACAACGTGTACAGAGGCCACAGCTACATGGATAGCTGGAATGGCAACACTACTCTGAACAGCAGCCTTGAGATTCAGGCTTTTTTATTCCACAGAACTCAATTCTTGCTTTAATACTGTGTTTTGCTTTGTTGTTGTATTTTTTTTTTCCCCACAATGATATTTTTCAGCAGTTTGAAGAAAAATAAGTTCACACTGCACCACAAAAGCTTCTACATGCCCACAGGTGAGCACAAGCTTATTTGATTATAGAGCAAAGCTCTGTGGCACTTCTTCCTAAGTATGTGGGATAAGGAAGGGTATATATTGCCCTAAATTTTCACAAATTAATGAGACAACAGTAAGCCAAAGTCTCTCTGGTAATTAAATGAAGTTTTATTTCAATCAGAATGAAAACACAAGCGAACAGATGCTCAAAATGTTATTCCAATACTCTTTGTAAATGCAGACCTTGCCTCCTTTGCACATTGAAGCCGACAACACACTTATTTTGGACAGAAGATTTTAGTTCTTACTATTATTCAATTCCAAGTCAATTCCTTTAACATACAACAAACACTGTTCTGGGAAACACCTTAAGGAGACAATGCCAGATTAAATACACACATCCCAGGCTGATTTTCCTTGGATGCCTTGATCTCAGTTCTCATACAGCAAGAGATCTTCAAGGAGGATTAAAAAGGTTAATAATGCTAAAACTCTCTTCTTCAGCGTTCTCTGATGTAACACAAACTGCTTGTACATTTGCTCTGTTCCTGAAGCACTATCTCTCTGCACATGAACAGAACACCAAAGGAACTGTAAGTTACCAGGATTTGGACACATGGTGGAAGGGATGCACACCACAGGCTGCTCTACCCGAGGCACTCCTATATTACAAGGTCAAGAACTAAAAATTCTTTTGCTAAAGTAACTGTTCCAGAACAGATGAATGTTCAGTGCTGTTCAATCAAACTGTACTTCAGGCATTAAAGAACAAGATCCCTGTTTTCCAAACACTGGGCCATTAGGATAGAAAGGTTCAGTTTATCCACAACTAAACCAAAGTAACAGTAAAGCAACATTCATGTTGTCGTGCACAAGAGAGAATAACTCTTAAAAGTAACTAGTAAAATTTATTCTAGGCATATCAACAAATATAGATTGGTACCTCACTAACCACAGACACAAAAGCACTACAACTCCTTATGCAGTATGTTTCCTAAAGAAACACAATTGCCATAAATCTTCC
This sequence comes from Antrostomus carolinensis, assembly GCF_000700745.2. Lineage (NCBI taxonomy): Eukaryota > Metazoa > Chordata > Aves > Caprimulgiformes > Caprimulgidae > Antrostomus > Antrostomus carolinensis. The sequence continues at coordinate 23,542 of NW_010332273.1, forward strand.
TGCACCTAATGGGATAATTTGGACTAAGAAACTGTTTTCATCTTTTAAAGTTGGTGTGATTAACCTCAAAATATTAAAATGCACCACAGGAAGAACACCAAAAATTTGCAGAACAGGCAAGATGCACGACAAAAGCCTAACATCATACTAGAGAGCGATTGTATAAAGATCATCCATATGTAATGCAAATTTTTTTAGCATAGCCTGCAAACCTTGATTTAAGTGTAAGTCAAAGCCAAGCATTTAATAATGGAGCTAATATAAACGCTTCAAAAAAGCTGAGAAGTTTCAGGTAACAGGTAAGTTCAACCTTTACATACTTTGGGAAACCAACTTTTTAGTACACATCTAACAGCCTCACGCTTCCCTACCACCGGTACTTTGGGGAGCTTCCCATTCCTCTCTACTATTGTGTGTTATCTTGCACCAAAAGTGTGTATTTTGCCCACCCACTTATGAGAGTGAAAGAGCATTCACAGCAGCAATAAGAAACTTATATGAATATTTACCTTAGAATGAGCTGGACCTTGCTCACTCAAAAGCTTATACTCAGGCTGAATCTTGTTGAAACGGGCTAACTCATTCACAAGACACATTGGGGTTTTCTCTTTGGGGTTTGCCATGTTTGAAGGAGCTGAAAGATTACATAAAATCAGATAAATGAACAGGTAGCTATGAACTCTACCACAATCTTTAATTAAAAAAAAAAAAACCTCATTGGCTTAGCATTTAGCTGTCTGCAATACCCTGCTTCTCAGAAAAGATGTGCTGGAACAGACAGCTCTGCTCATTAGCCAAACTGGCAGCAATCTAATGAACTTTGGGATTTCCAAGCAATGCACATGCCTAAAAAATAGTATCATTAAATTTAATGTTTTAATGCAAGCCAGAAGTATGAAGTTAGACTCTCCTGCCTTTAGCTTGCATCTTAAGTAGTACATTTCAAGGAGCAAATCTTCTAAATATTCATCATGGTCACTGGCTTTGAATAATTTAAAAAACTCAGTTAATTTGTTTTTCCTTCTCCTATTTTTTGCTATTATCTATTTTTTATTTATTAATTTTTATTTACTCTATTATATTTTATTAGCACAATATATTTATCATTAAACTGGTCACAAAAGAACTAAACAACCTATTTCAAACATTTGTAATATTTAAAACAAGCTATTTGTAGAAAAGATGGATAGCAATGTTTTAAAAATTCAATGTTGTTCACTTTTAAATATTCTTTACTATTACAAACCTTTCAATTAATTATTAGAACTTCATGGAAAAGTGTGCTTCTATCTTTCTCAAACAGATTTCATTCAACAGGGAGAAAGCATTACAAGCTACTGTAGTTGGATAAATATTACTTTTAAATTATTTGTAGGTGCAAGACACCAGGAATGTATCATGCCAAACTATAAACAGCCAGAATATATACCCTTACTAACAGACACTCAATCTTACCTGCAGCTGCATTGGTGGATGTAACTGATGCAGAGGGTAAAGCAGAGTTTTGGATAGGTCTACCTGCATTTTCAGAGGGCAAAGAACTAGTAGTAGAAGGGATACTCAAAGGCTGTGAAAGAGATGGGTTTTTATTCAATATTTGACTCCCTGCCAGGGCAGCAGAAGGATTCTGAATTTGAACTTGAGACATGTTCACTTCCCACCAGACCAAATTACTGTAGGTAAACAGCTTTGAATGCAGGCAAACTCAGCGTGATGAAGCCAAATTGCTGACCTAAAATGTAAAGATGAAAAAAAAAAAATATATATACTAAATATTTAGCATTCTTTAGTTAACAATCTATTGAAATTATTTCTCCATTAGAAAAAAGGGGAAAAAGTGTTCAACCAGGTATCCACTGTTTCCACTTTGTATGCAACAGGTCACTTACGCACCCAGTTTTAACAGAATATTCCGATCTATATGCCCTATCATTTCAGTTTCACATTTCTTCCATTTATATAAGAAAAGTAGTATAGAAGCTTTATTTATGCCTGCTCATTTAGAATCAACTACCCCTCTGTTTTCCCCATCATTGAATCCACTTACAAAGCAAATCCAGTTACTTAAACTTATAGCCACTGCTTAGATACTAAACAAAGAGCAACTTTCATGAACAGATTACATTTCATGCATTCTAACATTTGAAGTTAAAATTTTTAACTTGGAAAGGCAAGCAATAAATGAAGTCTTTAAAAAACAACTATTTAGAGCATGCAGCCTTTATTATAATCATATGCATTTTTCCCCAGGATGACCAAGAAGAATGCCTAACCATTTATGAGGGGAAGACAACTGGTGGCCAGCAGAAAATGCCAAAGTAGCTATGGCTGGGAAAAGGGAAGGGTAAGAGTTTATAACTGTACAAGCTACATGGATTTTGAAGGTTACTTCTATTTAAGTCAGAACATGTCTCAGTCACCTCAAGCATCAGTTTATTCAGCCTTTTAACACTGTAAATAAGTGCTGAAAGTGCTCATAGGCACCTATGTTCATTTAAGAAAAAACACCTCCCAAGTGATGAACTTGCCCCAGTCGATGTAAAGTATTGTGACAGGTCTTTCCTCCACTGACAAATTAGTATCAGATTGCTCTTACATATGGATGCAACATTATCTTCATGTTCAGACAGTTAAACCTAAATATACACTAACAGGTTGCCAGTTTGAAGGCTATCGCTGCTGCCAGAGCTCAGCTGCCCGTATCTGCTTACGACCCACCTATCAATTTATTTATTAAAAATAAATTTTACAGCCCAGTAAATAACATTTTTACACACAAAGGCACACACACATGCACTCATCACCTATAGGTTTTATTAGGGCAGCAAAAGAAGGTTTATTATTTCATAATTTATAGATGAAGAGGAGAAGAGAAATCACTGTTCCAGATACCACCAGGGAGCTATTAGTAGCAACACAACTCCACTAATGCTCTGTAAGCTTCAAATTCTGAACCTGTGAATGGACTTCCAAATGTAAGAGGAGCAGCAATGAGTCAGAGTGAAGTTTTTAGCTAGTTACTGACAAAGTAAACCTGAGAGGAGAACCTAGGTTAATACATTCATGGATACAAAGATTTATTTATTTATTAAATATGAGAAGAAGAAAGAAGATAGACCAACAAATCTATCATCTGGAATACTTTTACTTTGAAAAAAACATCATAAACATGTCATGCTCATCATACTACTGGTTGGATAACTTTGATTTCTTACCACAGAGCAAAATTAGTCAGATCTCTTTAGTTCAGAAGACCTATATGTAGATTATACTCAAAACAAATCCTATATTTGACTACTAAATTTGCAGAAGTTACACACTGAGTGCATTATAACTGTGAAAAGGGTATTAGAGTGTCTGTCTTAAGGATATCCAAGAAGGTGTAAGACAAAGATGAAAAGTATGTAGAATAAGACTCCAGGGTAATAATTTTATAATCACTAAGTTTCATTCCCAGGAGCATCACTAGAAACACTGAAAATTTTCAAACATAACACAACAATTATAATTGCCTGACAAAGACTGTAAGGTCTTGCAGTGCAATAAAAAAGCTAATTCTCCTTTGCTGCTGAAGTGCAGTGCTCTTCAAAGTAACTGAAATTAAACAGCTTCTAATCCATACATTTTGAGCAGACAACACCATTTTTTTTTTTTAATTTTGAAGTCAGTAACATCAGGATCTTCAGATCATGCTGGAAAGGAAGTCTGAAATCTCAGAAAACTCTGCCTACAAGCACTTTGCTTTTAAAGCAAGGCACTCTACACTTATTTGCCATCACCTGGTTTTAGGTAACATGGAATTTCAGCTCCAAAATACATACATTAAAATTGTTTTCCAGTCAACTATCATACAAATGCAGAGAAATATCGATCCCTAGTAATTTTTTTTTTCCCCAAGAAGGGAAGTCCCTGACAAGGATACTGTTAGTTCACTTGGTATATTTATGGCAGAGTACTGTAGAACCTCACAGCAGTACAGCTCAAACTGCTCTCTACCCAGATCTCTCTGCATCAAGAGTTGCAACCACCAGCATTCAGCTTGAAAAAGCTCTTCTCCAAACACCTCTGGTTAGAATAATATTCAGGACAGACAATTCAGCCATTATTCACAAAAATCTGTGGAGACTTGAGGTCACATCCTAGTGCTTTAAACAATAAGGTTTTGGAAACTGATCCAATTTTGGACAGACTTCAGTTGTGCACATTCATTCTACAACTAGACAAAAAAAATTGCTGCAGAAACATCCATAGCTCATAACCTGCTTATTCTCAGCATAGAGACCAACTGCCCAACTTCTCTGGCAGTCTGGCTGCTCAGTCACATCTAAACAGGCTAAGGACGGACCTAGGAAAGTGTGATGCACACCTTGCTGGAACTCACCACACACTCTCTCCCAACCTTTCAACAAACTGGAAGGGTTCAGCCTTTACGTACCTTCTGGTAGTCCCAAAAGACTTCCAGCCTCACGAGAAACCAAGTATTGAGAGTTTAAGCACAGCTCACTTTACGTGTCTGTATGATGGTAACAATCCCACCCACCCTTCTCTGCAAAATGCTTGGCAATTACAAGTGTAGCCATCATTCAATGACCCAAATTACCACACAAATACCTGGCCTCTGGAGCCATTAATTCAACAAGAAAGAAAAGATGCACCCAACAGGATCTTAAGAGTGCTCAAGAGAGTGCTCATGCCTGTTTCTAAAGGTGAAGGAAGGAAAAGCTGCAATGCCTAACCAAAAAGAAGTTTTAAGGAATCAATAAGCTCTATCTGCACTTTAAATCTGAAAGCTGTAGAACACATTGCTGTTGGAGGTTTATCCCCAAGACACTCAAGCAGCTGAGTATCTGGGCACGCCAGTCTTACACCAAGGCCGAACAGAAAGTTATTATCAGGGAGAGAACTGAATTGCAATGAAAATAAAACTTTTCCAATGAATGCATCAGTTTTAACCTAAGTGAATATAATGCTTGTCTCTACATAAATTGCTACATCATTTCTACATCTTCATCGTGTTTCTCTCTCCTTCACCAATCCACCAATCTCACGTGCTTTTATATTCAGATCAAAAGTCACATCTACATCCTGTAAGTTATCACCAATTCACAATTATTTCAGAGCTCATTAAACTGAATTCAGGCAGAACCAAAGCAAAGCAGGTATTAAAAACATCTTGTGACTTGCTGAAATTCCACTTGACAAATTTCTGACAATTTTAGACACTAGGTAGTAACTTACAAGACTACACCTTACAAGTTTATATACACACAGATCTGTTGTCTTTTTAAAAACATTTAGCTCATACTTTGACAAGCAACTTCAAAGAACAGTCTGACAAAACAAACTGGAGTTCTGTTTGTATTTTTTCAGCTACCTGTGAAGTTTATGATACTGTAGTTGATTTGTGTGAAGTATTTAATTAGGGTATAAGAACTCACTGTCCATCACTGCACATTTAATTAGAGGTTATTTGGGGGTTATAAAAGGGTTGACAGTTCTTTTACAAAGTAATACACCCCCTACCCTCTAACAGGCTTACAAAATCCTAACTATCCAGGAAAAAGCACCATCATCTAGAAAGCTGAGGCTAATAACTTATAAGGGTTGTTTCAGTGGCTAGAGAAACAGAGATGCCAGTATTTCAGGTGATTTTTCTATGTAATCAGGGGTTAGCTACTTGAAGCTTCTAAAGACAAATGCTTGTACAAAAAACTGACCCCTATACAATACTGGAGGCATTGCTAGAACTTAAACAAACATCGACAGACAGGTGAACGAACAAATGTTTTACTCATACCATCTTAGCCAGTAGCTAATCACAAAACTTGCTCCTTTCCCACCTTTCCACACTTCCTTTTTGCTAACTCAGAAATTAATATTTTAGATTTCATTCAGTGTTGTGCTAGAATATTATCCTCATGACTGTAACAGCTGCCATCAAACAATTCAATGACCTATGGACAATAATAAACCTAGAGAGATGGATTTTCAGATGACAGACCATTGTTCCCCACTCCAGTTTTCAGGTTTCTATTTTCCTTTGGTACATCAATGCCTGGAATATTCCCAGAAATTTTGAATACATTAAAATGCAAAGTTCAGAAGTCACTAAGGTAACCAAAAGGCAAGCAAAGAAATGTACAGAGATGTGAACACAGTCTCAGTCTGCTCAGCCACCTTCCCATATAAAAGAAAGAATGTAGCATTTCCAGATAAAAGTTCTCTTGAGGCTTTTTTGTGTCACAATCCTCAAAGGTGTTGCAGACACAAGCCAGAGGATCAAACAAAAACCAGACACTTCCTGTGGATAACAATGTTTTACCACAACTTGTGATTTCTGTAATATGATGCAAATAAAAGGTAAGAAACTTTAATGTTTTAAGTAAGTTTCCTGTACCTTTAGGAGATCCAGAGAGTGAAGATTTGGGTTTAGTTCTGAATAGGATATTTATGATGGAGAATGCCTAAAAGGAAAAACAGAGAATTAGTGTTTTGCTTCCTAAAGCTCCAAAAAGACCTTCTGTAGCAAATGTGTCACCACTACACTGAGTTGTCTCATCCACTTGGATGACAAGAATTTGTATGACCATTAAATTCTCACCGACACACTGCTCAACAGAGCTATGGTTTTCCAAGCAGAAATTCCAATCTGATCCAAGAATCTTCTTTCCTTGCTTTTTGCCCAAAACCAAGTGATTTTTCTTACACAAACAGTGGAATCTCACAATAGTGCTCTTTGCAGAGTTATGAGAGTCACTTGCAAATTTTCTTTCTGTAGTAAGGCTTCCAGTTCTGTAGAAGTTAACTTTCTTCCTAACAGCCCTAGAAATCAGCTACTGAAATTAGACCTAGACCTTAATTCACAAAGCCAAACCAAAAGGAAGCCACTAATCTGAGAAACTGTGGCAGCTATTAACTGCAAAAATATGATAAAAATTTTATCTTTTGGCTGCACTTCCAGTCTAATGATTTAACTCATAAATAGGTGTGTAAAAAAAAATAAATATCAACCTAGCTAAAACCATTTTAGAATAAACTTCAGTGCTGAATATGAAACCTGTCACTGCATGGACTGCTCTAAATGGAAAGCAAAATGTATTTTATTCTGCTTACAAATATAGCACAAAGTGTTTAATCCTTCTTTTCCATGACCAAAGCCAACGGCGCGCAGATGCGAGCAACATTACTACCGGCAACAAAATGGGTAAGATCTCAACCCTGCTTAGGGTTAGAAGACGACGTAGACAAACAAGCTCTTGAATTTACTTCAGACAACCATTTCAAAATCCTACAATGCATCTTAGAACTGTAACCAGTTATCCTGGAGGAGTCTTGCAGAACAGATGAGGATACAGAGCCTGAAAAAGGCAGACATGGTGCCTATTTTTAACTGGAGAGTGAAGAAGGGAGACAGAGGATTACAGTCCTACCAGTTCAACTTTTCTTCCAGAAATTTTTTCTGGAGGCTTAATTAAGCACCTGGAAAAGAAGGAAATGGATGATACTCCCAGGTGGGATCAAAACCAAGTTGTATAAAGACAACTGAATTTTCTCCAGCCATCTCTGGTGGTCTACCCAGGCTCAAAAATGAATCACTTGATCTCAGCA
>NW_010332273.1:31179-35046 GCF_000700745.2 Antrostomus carolinensis
TGATCAAACACAGGACAGAAAAACCACCAACTGACACCAGCAGAGTGGGAGAAGAGTTACAACCAACATAACCTCATTGTCTAACACAAGCCAACGCTGACAGGCTCTTGGAAAAAGCAATCATGGCACTGAGCTGCAGAGATGGGAGAACAGCCTGAGAGGTATCTGCAGTACATCCCTCTACTCTGTGCTCGGTGCTCCCGAGGCCTCGGCTGCAGCGCTGCAGCCACACACGGGTAGGTACCACGCTTCAAGACAGGTGTGGACCCCGTTAGCAAAAACAAAGTAAGGAAAGCACAAAACAATCAGTTTTAGAAAAATATAACCTAGAAGAAAACCATTAAAGGATTTGGGCTTGTATATGCTGAAGAGGAGAGGGTTGGCTGGGGCCTGACAACCAGCAGTCTTCAAGCACTAAAAGGTTTTTGGAATGGAAAAGAATAATCTGTTCTTCATGCTTAAAGTTACTGAACCAGAGACAAGAGGCTTAAAAAGTGCACCAAGAAAACACTTTCTGATAGTGATGGTTGCAATAAACCAACTGCTTTGGGTGACAGAGGTGACTTCACTGTTGGCAAACTTAAAGTATTAATTGCTAAACATCTGTTCAGGATGAGGCTGGCATACCTGACCCCGCAGAGGGATGGGCTGCTGGCTCCCTCGAGTCCCTCCCAGCCCCGATTCCCAGGGCTGTGAACGCACTTTGGTGTACCTGACTGTAACAGCACATTTCCATCTCCTGTCAGAGGAGGACAACGGCCTTGTTGTTAAACAACAGGTTTGGCAAAAAGGGGGATCCCACGTGGCTCCTACTGCAGACTTGCTCTGAACTCTGATAAACCACTTGAAAATAAAAGAGACTAAACCCTCAAAGAAATGGGTTTTATTCATTGTCAGGACCAGAATGTGGAAAGGTGTCTTATTTCTTAGGATGAGCACATTTGGAAGGCTGGAAGTTATGACCATCTCATTATGCTACTTGTTATGAACTTGTAAGTGTGCCCCATTAAAACTTCCTTTGCATTCACTCTTGACCCACCAGCACCAGGCAGGGAGGGCTTTTTATGGAATGAGAACAGAGCAGAATGAGAAACAGATACCAGATACAACCATCAAGATTCAAATTACAAGGACTTCTTGACGTCATCAACTAAAAATCATGTCATGAACAACAATCAATAAAAAGTTTCAGCTCTAGGAAATGAGATTTTAAATTAAGCATTAATTTCTCTCTGAAAAGCAGATGCTTCATAAGGCAGCGCATCGGAACCCTTCCATGGCATGGCAGGGAAGATTAATTGTTCCTTATCGACAGCAAACTCTGTTCTCAAAGCAGGAAAGGATGGGCAACTAGAGCACAAAACCCAAGTCCTGTTCCCCCAGAAGGATGCAGGTATCTGGGGTGGGAGCTTGGCAGAACCGAAACCACTGAATGAACTGTGGAACACACAACACGTACTCACTTTGTCACCTGTATGTTCACGTGCCCGTGGCTCTGTCACCACTCAGTGTCAACCCACCCTGACCCGGGTACGCGCACAGCGCTGACCTGCCGCCCAGGAACAATCTGCTGGGCTGGGCTGGCAGAGGGGACCAGTCCCCCCACCTCAGACCAGAAGTTATGGTCACATCACAGAGATGTGGGTTCAACATCACTGAGAGGGTTCAACAACACTGATGACACTTTTCACCTGCTGTTTGCAGACTGGGAATGTTATGATGCATTCACTGCCCAGATAATATATTGGTTAGAAAGATTCTCCTCCCCTTTTAAAAAAGAGTTTTAAATAACTCCAATGTGGTGGCTGAGTCTCTTTTGTCCCACACTCGACCACTTTGGAGCATGAAGAACAAATTTCCACAAATTCCAGGAGGTTTGTTGAGATGGTTGGTTTCCTAATATACCATTGACAAACCCACATCAGTGGTAGCTTTGTAATAAAGAGCATAACATTCTGAAGCATCTGCATGCTACAGCAGTGTTTAAGATCAACATCTAACTATTTACAATTGGAAACTCTAAATAAATATTTACTACCAGTCAAGATAAAAAAAGACTACACATTTTACAGACTTAAGGCTATTTACACAACATGTAAAACACTTGCTGAACAATCTTTTCTTCTTAGATTTTTTTTTTTAAATAATATTTGGGCAAGACAAGTTACATCTCAAAGGCAACATTCACTTGAATGTGGAAAACTATGCTCTTTTTGAATACTAGCAAGATGAATTTTCAAGGGTGGAAATGTTAAACATCAAGCAAATTAGTTCAGGAGCTAAGACGTGGATTATTAATAAGAGAACATGTGATGAAAAGCTAGAATTTGAAAGTAAAATCTGAAGGAAAAGAGAGAACTAGCAGATGTACACATAAACCAGGCAGTTCCAAACATAATGCAAAATAACAAACCAGAAAGTGATAAGTCAATCATGAATAAACACTTAAATGCTTACTTCTAGCTGAATTAGGTACTACTGTGACAAAATATTTAATGAATTTTTTAGTAGAACAGGTCAAAAAAGCCCACGGATACTGATTACAGTTAACACATAATCAGTGCCCAGATCTCCTCTATTGTTCCAGCCGCATCTCCAAGAACTCTAATAGAATAATCATCCCCTCAGCGAGGGTCCCAGGCAAAGCAACTAACAAATTTTTCTTTGAAAGTTCATATGTCTTCATAATAAAGTTGCTGTTCTTCAGCAAGAACTGAAAGGCACAGAGCAGTTCTCAGTTTTGCTCTGGCCTTGTACAGTTACATCACCCCAAATTTATTTCAACCTATTAATACTTTAATTTTGATAATATTTAATACTGGATACTCTGACTGCCTGGTACTCATAATGAAAAAATTATTAATGCTAAATGTTATGAAAAATTCCAAAGAAAGAAAGAGTGGTTGCTTAAAATAATAATAAAAATTATTGGATCTTACATACATCCTTTAAGGAGAGTTTTGAAATGACATTCTGATCCAACATCAGAAAATAGAAAATATAGTAAAAGATTCAACCCCACTGGCTCTTTAAATTTTCATCAAGATGTGACAGACACCCAGTGAATATCTCTGTCAAAGGCTGAACATACAAATTTGTTGCATATATGAGATGATCACCAGACAAATCAGAAATCACTTTATTACATCATAGCTATAGTTGTATCATTAAAACTCAAGTTTTGATGTTCACTAGTATAAAAAAAAATACATATTTCTTCCAGTTTGAGCAAGGCCAGTGCGTAGAACACTTGCACGTTCTAGCCAGGAGAAAGAAGATTATGTAAATATACTATTCCAAAAGCAGACAAAGGACTCCATTCAGATATTTTATTTCACTGCTATACACACACCTAGCCTTCATTTACATTCCATATCATCTTCCTCTCAGGTTTGCCTTAAACCTTCCAGAAAAGCAACGACAACACCACCAAACAGATCAATAAATCAGAACAAATGGCTGTGGCCGTGGCTAGCCAGAGTGTCACCTGGATGGACAACCCAAACAAATCCAACCTCGGATCACCTCTGGGACAAACAGAAGCAGCGTAAAGATGTCAAAGGAACTTGGTGCTGTCAGTCACATTTCCCAAAAAACTAGTGTTGTGATCAAAAAAAACAGTGGAAAAAAGAAAAGTGAGGCTGGTGCAGCGATGGCTGTCAAAGCCAGTGGGCAACCAGGAGAAAGTGTGATGGTGCCAGTGCTCACGGGGTTTGCCCTGTGCCCCAGCTGGGGCGGCTCCTGCTGCTGTCACCCCACCGACACCCCTGATGAGAGCAGCCAGGCGAGTCCAGCTCAGCCGGGGGAGTTTTGCTTCCAGGACCGTGTGCCCCTGAGACTTCGCAGGAGCCTGTGGCTGCTGTCACC
>NW_010332274.1:0-761 GCF_000700745.2 Antrostomus carolinensis
CACCTGATGGAAAGACCTTATGGAAGCACCTTATGAGAAGATGTGGAAGGAAAGGATGGAAAGACCTTATGGAAAGACATGATGGAAGCACCTGATGGAAAGACCTTATGGAAGCACCTGATGGAAAGACATGATGGAAGCACCTGATGGGAAGATGTGATGGAAAGACCTTATGGAAAGATGTTCTGGAAGCACCTGATGGGAAGATGTGATGGAAAGAGCTTAGACAGAAGCTCCTCATGGAGGTACCTTATGGAAAGAGGTGATGGAAACACCTGATGGAAACATCTTATGGAAGCACCTGATGGGAAGATGTTATGGAAAGACCTGATGGAAAGATGTGATAGAAGCACGTGATGGAAAGAAGTTATGGAAGCACCTTACAGGAGGATGTGATGGAAACTCCTTATGGAAACATGTTATGGAAGCACCTGATGGAAAGATGTTATGGAAGCACCTTATGGAAAGATGTTATGGAAGCATCTTATGGAAGCACGTGATGGAAAGATGTGATGGAAGCACCTTATGGAAAGACGTGACAGAAGCTCCTCATGGAGGTACCTTATGGAAAGAGGTGATGGAAACACCTGATGGAAACGTCTTATGGAAGCACCTGATGGGAAGAGGTTCTAGAAACACCTTATGGAAACGTCTTATGGAGAGACATGATGGAAGCACCTTATGGAAGCACCTGATGGGAAGAGGTTCTAGAAACACCTTATGGAAACGTCTTATGGAGAGACATGATGGAAGCACCTTAT
>NW_010332275.1:0-8794 GCF_000700745.2 Antrostomus carolinensis
CTTTATCCACCGAGTGGTCCATCCATCAAACTCTCACGTTTCCAATTTAGAGATAAGGATGTCATGTGGGACAGTGTCAAACGCCTTGCACAAGTCCAGGTAGATGACATCAGTTGCTTTAGCCTTATGCACCAATGTTGTGACCCCGTCATAAAAGGCCATCAGGTTTGTCAGGCATGAATTGCCCTTGGTGAATCCCTGTTGGTTGTCACCAATCATCTTATTCTCCATGTGCCTTAGCATAGTTTCTAGGAGTATCTGCTCCATGACCTTGCCTGGCACTGAGGTAAGACTGATGAGCCTGTAGTTCCCTGGGTCTTCCTTGTTACTCTTTTTAAAAATGGGGGTTATATTGCCCTTTTTCCAGTCTGTAGGGACTTCACCAGTCTGCTGTGACTTCTCAAATATGATAGATAATAGTTTCACAACTTCATTTGCCAGTTCCCTCAGGACCCACGGAGGCATCCCATCAGGTCCCATGGACTTGTGCACCTTCAGGTGCCTTAGGTGGTCAAATAAACTTAACTGATACTAAACAGAAAGCTAACACACAGCAGTGCTTTAACTTAATAAGCACAATGACCTTGAAAGACCCTTCTCGGGTTAATAGTTCACTTATATTTATTATACCAAGATTTTATTTTTAGACACTTTAATTCAGATAGCAAATATAATAACATTTTGGCCGATAGACTTTACTGCTTTGAATCATTCAGGAAAGGGAGTACAAGGGAAGACAGATTGGGTCTTTTTGCTGACTTAAGTTACTTCTTGCTATAAGTAACTGAGTACATTGTTTCCCCTCACCTCCCTTTCTTCCACTCCAATTTTAATTTTGTTGTTTTTTAATTGATCATAGTTTGATTTCAATATTTATTCTATTTTTCTGAAGCTCTATAAACCAAGTAATTAGAGAAAGAAAAGTGATACAAGTGACAAAGAAATGCAGGACACATTAAAATATCTTGGAATTTCTGATCTAGCTCTAGTTACCTGCATTATTCAAAATGAGGCTTGGAACTTTACAATGTAGTATCTTACAGCTAAGAAAGCGCCAGGTTTGTGATATTTTTACAGAGAGCAAAATATATCAGAAAAATACAGCAGCTACTTCTAAAATGTCACTATCACTTATTTTTACAATACCAAAAGGTTGCATTAGTAGGAACTTCTAGATTTCATTTAGGACACCTAGTTTATGTGTAGTATAAATGCAGACACTTGTCTTCTCTACTGACTATTACACAGTGGAAGAAACTTCCAAATTAATAATGCATATGCTTAAACCCTTGAACTACCCTTTTAGAAGACTTTTTTGAATGTGTCTACATTACGGTATCTAAAAGTGGCAGACAGGTTCCATCTATAACAGACAAACAAAAAGCAAAGGCTTGCTCATTATTTTTTCTGATAATGAAGTCAAAAGATCTACACACACACCTTAGAATACAGTCCCCAAATCGAGCCCAGCTTAGCACTGCCTCAGGTTGAAGAGCTGTGGCTGAGATAAGAAATTTTACTTCCACATTTAGACTAGCCACTTGATTGAAAAAAGCTTATTCCCATTTCACCTCGTGAAAATGCCATCTTCTCTTCAGTGCATCTTCTCCCGGGACACGTGAGATACTTAGGGTCTGCAAAACTACTTTAGAAGAATGGTAGGGAATGTAAAGCCAGAATAAAATGTTCCCTCTGTTTCACTTCAGCCACTCAATAGGAAGAATATGCTGGTTCTTACCATATGTCATCTTACTATGTTTCCAGGGTGTACCTCATTCTATGTTTTGACAAGCTATTAAACCGAGTGACTGTCTTTTATTATATACAGGCATATGACCTGCATAGAGAAGTTTAGAACTCCCAAACTCTTTTGTGTCATATACTGATCTAACAGAAACGCTACTAAAGTACCAGTTTCTCAATGCAGTGAAAATTATCAGCTAACATTTGCTAATTAAAACTTGTAACATAACTAAGTTCACTTTTCTGTAAGTTTTTTTAGACACAGATTATTATCCTAATTACTGATGTCATTTCTAATGAGGGAAACTTCTCATTATGAGTAATGCTCAGTTTCAAATGATATTTAAACGTTGAATTTTGTAAGTCGACATTTTGGAATCTACTGCATACATCAAGACATGTTAACATAGCTAGTTAATTAAGTATGGGGCTAAGAGTCTGGAAACTTGATTTCTAATCACCTCATACTAGAAAATGCTGTACAGTATAAAAATGATTTATGGGAATTATATTTAAGCCTTCTGGAACTCAATAGTAGGTCATACACTTGAAGTAGTCTTTGAATGTTAAACTCTGTGAGGTGTGTTCATTATCTTGAAAGACATATAGAAACTTAAACAACTCCCTGGGTCCACAAAGGAAGATGAAGATTGAGTTGGCCAGTCCTGTAACACCTTTTTTTTTTTTTTTCCCCCTCCCTAATTGTCTCTGCTGCTGTGGCAGGAACACACAACACCAAGATCTTTGATCAAATTCAGATGATCTAAAATCCACACAAGGTTTTACACTTACTGTTTCTTACAAGCTAGGCTTAAGACACAGTACTTGCACACCGAAAAAACTAAGCATGAGGAACAGGTTGAATTGGTTTCATCCAAGTCTAGATTTCAGATTTATTTTTCTCCAGCGCTCTTCAGAGAGACTCTTCAGTGGTGACTCATAGCAGCCTGCATGCTCAGGAGCACCCAGGCTGAGACAACAAGGACCCAGTTTGGTTTACTGGAGCAACCTGAAAGTACTTTCCCAGAACACTTTTTTTATTTCAGTATCCAGTTAGTACAGTGAGTTCTTAATTCAAGAACTGGAACAATAACTCAACATTATTAATACTCAAAGCTTCTCATATTCAGGCAAAAAGTTATCACAATACCTGTATAATTTATGAATAATTTCACTAACACGGTGATAATACTTATATATCTTTTCACAGTACACTGAGTCTTAAAGGTAGCTGTTGTAATATAGCACATATATTTTTCCATTATAGTGTAGAACACTAATTCTCAAACCCAAAGTAATATTCAGCAATATTTAGTGATGTTTATATTTAGACATATGCAATGCTTAAGCATTCCTTTCATCATCCAGTTAAACAAAAAATATGCTTCATAAATAAACATCGATACTGAAACATACCTTCCTATTGGGACAATGTCTGTCTTGCTGACAGAATCACAGAATCATAGAATGGTATAGGTTGTAAGGAAAGTTCATCTAGTTCCAGACTCCTGGCCATGAGCAGGGACACTTTCCACTAGACCAGGTTGCTCAAAGCCCCATCCAACTTGGCCTTAAACACTTCCGGGGAGGGGGCACCCACAGCTTCTCTAGGCAACATGTTTCAGTGTCTCACCACCATGGAACTGGAAACAAAAATTTACAGACTTACTTTTTTTTTTTTAAAAAAAAAAAAAGGAGATAGAAAGAAGCTATATGGCAGCGACGTATTGAACTTGAAGCAAAACATATCTTGTCCTAGAAAATGTTTTGTGGATTTAGTCAGGGATTTACAATACTACAAAAAAATATCAGCTCCTGCTAGTGTTTAGGCAATACCGACAATATTCTCAGCCCTCTGAAATTGGGCTGATTGTACCCTGTGGCAGCTGGAATTTGGGCAAACCAGTCAGGTTTGACACCACTACCACCCCTGCTAAAAAGGAATTTAATCTAGATAGATTTATAAATCTGTCATTTTTATATTTCACAGATTAGAATATTAATTAAATTCCTTCAAGAAGTTAAAGAAATAATCAATGAGGGTGTTGTTTTGCACTTATTTTGGACTTGAGAACTCTAGGTGTGAAGAAAACATGAAAATTAAGATAGAGTCAGAACTGAGGCACCTATATTTTTCAGATGGCAACTGTACAGAGGTGGATAAGACTGTAACTTTTGGGCAAAATTTTATAAATTAATTTAAAATTTATTATAGGCACACAAGTGATTCTAGAGTTGTCTGTAAACAAGGAAGACACCAACTCTATGAGCTCTAAGCAAATGGGTTTTTTTCACCTTCCTGAAATCTGTCATATTCATAACTGTTTCCATGGTGTTGGTTTGTGTTGCTGGCAAAGGTTAATGCAAGTGTCGTCAATCAACACCTCATCTTCTAAAAGTGTCTCTTCCCAGGCTTCCCTAGAGTACTTCTGTGGTAGCTTCTACCTTTGTAACACTGGCTTAAATTAATTTTCCACTTTGTCTTAATGAAGGGTTGGAGCTAATAAATTTGCTAACCTCAGTGTCTGTAACAGCCACAGGAGGAAGACTCATCTGAAGGCAGTGACATTATCCAATAACATGCAGAATATCTATTAGAATTTATTATTTGTTATTTCATTAAACAATTGAGATTTCTTTAATAATTATTAAATACTCCATTCCTGGATCTTCTTCCGGACAATGTCACATTTTCTGAAGCTGTCAACCAAAAACTGATTTAGTTAGCAACACTCTGGTCCTGATATTTAAATACTGAGATTAACTTCACAAAAAATATTACATGGAGTTCAGACAGAACACTGGGACTCATAAATAAAATTTGATATTTTGATGAATAATAGTAATATTATTGAAACTTGATCATGAGTTTTGTAGAGAGACCAGGCACGATAGCCCTTTCATAATATAAATCTTAATAAGGCAGCAGAACACGACAGGAGGTATCGATGTGTTTAGGCAACCCAGGGTCCAGCCTACTCAAGTTATGTATTGTGCATATTACCTAATTTTAAGCAGCAAAGAAACCCAGAATTTTTTATCTAACCAAATGTTTAGACCACACAATAATCCCATGATGGTAGGATTGTTTTGTCTTTTGCTTTTTAATAATTTACTCAATAAACATAATAATAATAAGAAAATATACACTTTATCCTGTTGAATGTATTCATTTTAATCTATCCATTTATATGCTTCCTTCCTGTTAGTATTGACAGATCAGCAATTATGAGGCTGTTTATTATTTTTGTTGCTTGAAAGGGAATGGTTTTTACAAGTCCATTACCTCTAGCTTTAAATCTTTTTTAAAAAATAATCAAGCTAACAGATGCAAAAGAGCAGATACAAAGAGAGAAGAAACATATAGCTGGAAGATTGAAAAGGGTAACTGAGTGTAACATGAAAAGGTTTAATAATTTCAGAAGGTGAGTTTTACTTCAAGGAGTGTTTAGACTGTGAAAAATAGCATAGGAAAGTAAAATTATGGAATTTTAGGCATCAGATATTCTTTCATAAAAGAAGTCTCTTAAACAGTTGGTTATCCAGGTTGGTGACAATGAACAAAACTCAATCCCTACAGATTTTTTTTAACGCAAATTAATGTTGTTCCCAATTTCTGAAGGTGGAAGTACATATGCAGACTTGAACTCTAAAGTTGCTAAATGTTAAGGTAATGAAACATGAGATGCAGAAAGAGGAGGATCAGGAAGCTTAACTTCAGTCCCTGACAACAGATATTGGGGACTATTTAGTTGGGGCAGCCATACAACTAAAAGGGGAATTTGTATTCCATAGACTATGATTTAAACAAGGAGTACAAACTGATTATGAACATGAGAGAATTATGACAGAAACTTCAACATCCTGGTATACTACAAATAACTTTCATGAGGAAGAATGCAGAAAGCAAACATAATATTCAAAGAGACAAGAAAGCATATAGCAGTAACGCTAATTGAATTACTTTTGATATATAGTTAAAAACAAAAAACGAACAAAAAAAACCCCACCCCCACCACCACCTCATCATCATATACCTTTTCAAATCTGGAAGAATAAACTCCTATCGGTCTCTCTCATTTACCAAGCCCTTCAGGTAATTCCACTGACAAGAAATATAGTTCATATGCATGTTCTGATACCACATTTATAGAGTATCAGGAATAGCAGCTTCAAAGTTGATTTATTATATCTCTAAATTACTTTCTGAGAACACAAAATTGAATAATCTATAAAGGTAACATGATTATATACATATATATAATAAAAATAAAAAATAAGCTTACTGTAAGAAAGTCTCACTTTCAACAAGAAACATAGCTTCAGGCTAATGATGTTTTCCACCATGAAGAACCAAAAAAGGCAAATCGGCATAACTGTCCTCTGTGATAAGCTAGTCATTATCCAATAGCTTCAGTGACTCTAATGGGATTTGGTTAAATCAGAAAACCTGAGGCTGACCAGTCAGGCTTGACTTTCGCTGCTGAAAATGAATGAATCTGTAAAAATGTTTTATAATACTGTCATTCCTTTTTCACTGTTTACATCATTGATTGCAATTAGAAAAAAGGGATCTAAAATACTGTTAATAAGGATATTGTTCTGGATCTCTTTCAGACCCTTGCTGCTAATGGAATAAACAAGACAACATTGCGAACTCAAGCCTCTTTCTGTGTAAGTTGGGATCCAGCCAGGCCTCTGAGGCAAATCATATACCTGCCTGAGTAATTTAGACATTCAGCTCTGTCTGAGGTTTTAGATTTGCCCTCTCTCATCTGCAAAGTACTTTGCCTCTAAAACACATGGACATCACAAAGGCTTACAGATGTCGAAGACATCTCTAAGATGTCTTGAGTGACCTGAAAGACCTTGCTCATCCCCAGTGGCTCCAAATCACCTGTGGCTCTCCCCTCACAGGTAGTTCTGCAAATAGTGAGAGGAAGTGGTCCACAATACAGAAAAGCTCTAATAAAAAATTAGTATAGCCCAATTCTCTTATTTATAGAAATTTATGTTGCTCACAGTGAAATGGATAATATATAAGAAATTTGAAACTTTCTAGTCTTGAATTTGGGCTTGACTTATACCCTTTGGTATACACTGTCCCTGTGCCTCTTTGCGATAGGATAAATTCCAACCAAACTTTCTTCTCTGTAAAGATCAGATTATTTTTTAAAAGTGTACAAATATTCAGCCTTAGGTAGCTACTTTTGAAAAAAAAACCAACACATTTTTCATTAAAAAATAAAATTAGAAGAATTAGAAATAATATTTTGAGTGAAGCAGATAAATTTTGGTATATAGAAAGTAATTTTATCAGACAACATAATCATGAATAGTAAATTGTGATTAAATCAGTTTTCATAGTTTTCATAGTTTAGGAGCTAAAATGAAAGGTATCCAATGGAAACATAATTTGCAGTTTCCCTTTTGGAATGTCTGTATTCAGTTATTGCTAATCAAAATAGCGATTAAACCATTTTCAAAACTAATTATTCTTAAATTATCCATTGGCTTTTCCAACTGTGTTAATTAGTAAACAGTAAGCAGCTGTTCTTTCACTGTCATTACCTGCTTCTTGTAACTGAAGTCCTTTTATCTTTTATCTTGATGGAAATGAAAATACACTTTTGCTAATTCTGTCCAATTATTTTTTATCCTTTATTATACAGAATTCCATTAAATTTCAAATAGCTTTGAAGGTAAATGAGTGTACACAAAAAGAGAATGTGCATAAATAAATAAGTTAATAAAATCTGAAATTATATGGATAGAATCAGAGTATTTATTAAGGAGAAATCAGAGAAGACATTTAAAATTTCACTATTTCCAACAGGTAAAAACCAACCAACCAACCAACCAAACAACAACAAAAAAAACCCCAACCCCTCTAAATTAGCCTTATCTGCTGCCTAGCTTTATAAATCAAGTTTTCATTCTTATTTTCTCAGGGATTCACTGTGTTAATAGAATGAAGAGGGAGAAAGAAAATTCTTATGACCCTTAGAGGCTTTAAGGAGCTCCTATAGGGAAAGGTATGATGTATTTTTAATAAACTTTGTGAATTTTAATGAGAGGAGTTCAAGCATTGAAGTAATATTTCATTGAAACAAAAATAAGTGGTGCTAAATTTTCATCCATCCTAAACAGTATATGAGGTTTTTTTTACTGTCTTAAAATCATCTCCTGAGATTTATTTTATATTTTAGTTACACTGTTCAAAGAACTTCAAAGAAGATGCAAGCACCTTTTTATTTTATTTCATCAATTACTCTTGTTCTTTAAGACTTGTTTGTTTGTTTTCCCTAGCATTGTAAACACTATCCTGTTCAGAGTTTTTGCTGGGTTTTTTTGGGGGGACAGTGGGTGCAGAAAGGAGACTGCAAAGGCAGGAGAAATATTTATACATACAGACAGAATAGGTAGAGTGAGTCCAAAAGAATTCAAATGATAGTTTGGATGTGTCTATCACTTCCTCAGTTCTTAGGAAAATATATGCTGTCAGATGTCATGCTGCATTCATTTAAAATACTGCAGACAAGATTTCTACTGTAGCGACAGTTCTTTCTTGAAAATTCATAGATCTCAGAATATTCTTGAGAATATGGAAAAAAAGCCGTGTTGCCTGAAAGTAGCTTTTGCTGGTGACATTAGAATTAATCTTTATGCATGGAGAATATAGTATTCAAAAAGCAAATCTTCATATCAGAAATTACTTCAGGAAAAAAAAATGTTATATCCTTAGCACATACATAGCATTAAACTTGTTTTTCTCCTCTATCCTACAACCAAGAATTTGCCATAGTCTATTTCATCCCCAGCATATACATATCTGTATTGTAAAGCACTGAGCATTACTATCTCTGTTAAGAAGGACAGTATTTGAGGCAAAGAGGCATTCTCCACTCTGAATTAGGAAAACAGGACCATTTTATGCACCTAAGGAAATCAGAATTCTCCTCTCCTCTCCTCTGGCTGCATTTATACTGTTTTGGGAAGCATATTAGCAAACACCTTTAGGTGAAGTGATACAGGTTGGATGGTACCTATC
>NW_010332275.1:8826-35286 GCF_000700745.2 Antrostomus carolinensis
ATTAAATGATAAGCAAATGCCTAGCATATTAAGTTACATCTACACCACATATTTAAATTTGGTTTGACCCTAGGTTTCTACCTAACATGCTTAGTCTCCACACTGCTAAATAGGTCTGAATACTCTATTAAATCCTGCATCTCATGCATATCAGCCCACCATGCCAAACTGCTACATGAGCTAGAAAACCTTTCACAGCACATTTAGAAAGCTACCTTACAGCTGTTAAATATTGTTTCCTAAATCCAGGAGAACAGAGAATCACTTGTGTCAGCTGGGGTCAGACTAAAGTGAGGAGCAACAGCCTTGCATCCCAGCTGAGATTGTCACCTCAGCTGCACAGCTGACTCTCATTTCTCCTTCTCCCAAGAGGAAGCAGGCACAAGGTTTGGTGAAAAAGTGTTGTTATTTCCCACCTCTCCACTGAGGTCAAAGCATAGATGCAGTGGTATCACTCTCTCCTGCTCCTGGGAGAAGCAGCAGATTCCAGTGAAAGCAAAAGGGATGATGAAGTACAAGTCTGTAGAAAGAAGTATGTCTGATGCAAGTATTTTCTTACCTCAGACCTCTGCTCAGTGTGAGTCAGCAGACACACTCCCAGTGCTCAAACCCCGGTAAAATGCATAGTGTAGCTGTTATTTAATTTCTGAGGACTTTGAAACCTTATAAGGCAAGAATCGGGAACCACTGATTCCACCTACTATTTTGGCACATTGTGACTTTCAAATTTCAGTATTTTGCACCAGAGAGAGAAGAATTTTGGATGTGGTCTTATAAAGGATATGACGCTTAGTGAGCTGATCTCTGGGTCCCAGGTGTCTTTCTGCTGTCCTCTTCCTCAGAAGATTAGCTGACATAGTAAGCAACAGGGTAAAACACTAAAGAATCAGCACTGTACTTAGAGAATTTTGGAATATATCTATTCCAGAATATATAATATTCCAGTTATATATTGATACAATATGTGTAAACTTTAAAATGAACAGAGGCCTGGGCTTTCACATATTACAAACAGCCCTTCTCTAGCCTCCATCAAGTTTTTCAGCTTATTTTTCTTTTTGCTGTGTGAGATAATGACAGGGCTTTATCTTTAGTACATAGTATTTGTGTCATAAGCCTGAGAGGCAAGTCACAACTTGTAACTCGCAATCCTTCCAGCAAAATTCCCTCAGAAAGTCTGAATATACATCAGTAGTCAAGCTTTCTAGTTACAGTTTAAGCATTCAAATCCATTAACGCAAAGGAGGTTTCCTAAATTCTGACTTTGCAGGCAGGTAAAAATGAAGGCATTGTGATATTGGCTATGACTTCTGTCAGTGCTCCGTTAAAATAATATAGCATATTTCTTTCTCTTTTGTTGCTTGAGGGGGGGAAATAAATCAATGCTTCTCTGCTTTTATTACTGTCACACAAGACAAAATATATGGACACTGGAAAGTGACAACAAATTCCACACTCACAAAGGCTCAAGGAATAACATGAAGAACACAATACCATGAACTCCTAATGCACCTAAATAATTTCCCATGTGGAAAGAGCAAGAATAAAAGGCTGTGGTCCAATGAGCAGGATACTGATCAAGGAACAGAAGAGTTTTGATTCTCTTTCTAGCTTCCCTGCAAATCTAGTCTGAAGTCATACTCAAGTCACTTTAATACCTCATGACTTATATTTCCTATATGGGCAATAAATGCAATAGCCCTTTACAAATAGCTTCTATATTTGTGGTTGAAAACTGTTGCATCAGACTTAAAATTTCAACCTTGTTTGTTTAAAGCTAGGATTTATCTTTAGATTAAAAGTGAGCAGAATTAGTAAGAAACAAATGACTTTCAACTTTTACTGGGTTTTGCAGGAATAGAATGTCATTCTCCACCAAGAATCAGGTGTTACTCAAACAACAAAATGCAAATCTTGGAAACAAGAATTACCTACCCGGTTATGAAGATTTCATTTCAACCTCTTTAATCTTAAACTGATAAACTGTAGTCTTTTTGTTTTCACATTTTTCTTTATACTTGTTAAATCATAGTATTCCAAGTTTGGATCAAGTGAACCCAGTTAATCCTTTAACTTGTGTCAATGATGTTCATATATCAACGGGACTTCTGTAATTTTTCACTAAACTTACACCACCACTACTAAATTTGCAACAAGTTTAGTGAAACGTCTATTTTCATATATCCTTGAATGAAATGATTCAGTCTTCTCTGTGCTGGAACCATTAGTTCAACTAAACACAGAAATCATATGAACAGAAGAGTTTAACTGCCCAAATTAAATGTTTGGATTGATTTTTTTATTTTTTTTAGATTAAATCCCTTGGAATGCATCTGTGTTCACTTCATTGTTCTCATTTGCAATGGTAATCTGTATTATGTCTGCTGTTTTGTCCTCTCTAGACATTTAGAGAAATTATAGCAAGTGCATTAGCAACTGACTTGTTACCCTTTAAAAGCTTTAAGGAAAGCCATTGCTTTTAACGCATACTCTTCCACACTTGTTAATGAAGCACAACTTGCAACAAGTGCAGGTCTGCTGCAAAGTATGACAGCATTAATTTTCCAAGGATGTGTGGATCATTTTATTTATAATTTGTGCTATATCATGTGTGCTGACTTCTAGTGCTTGAGAAAACATACGTAAAGGACACGAGACGTTAATTTTGCTAGAAATAGTATTGTGGAGGCCTTAGTCCTTCTGATGATGTCTGCCATCTTGCAGTACCAATTTCTTAATACTCACCACTGCAACAATAAAATATTTTAAGCATATACAGAAAAACACTAATGTGTTCCAGGGGAAAAAAAAAAACTTCTTCCATGAGTTGCTCTGAATTGATTGTACATAGAGATTTCAAACCCACATTTACAATATTTTATAATATTTATAAAAAACTGCAGAAGCAAGCATATGATAAAGGTGAATTTGATTATGCCTATACCTGTACTAATAATACAAGTCTGGTCTTTAAATGGGTGAATAAATATAACTTATACTAAATCTGTAACAAGAGAGTGAAATGTAGGAATAGACTAATGGTCTTGTGCATGAAAGTTTTGACTTAATGGCCAAGAAACAAAAGGTATCCATCTTACTGTTTTCTCAACTCAATCTGGTTTCTCACAGTGAAAGCATCATTATTTAAATAACTTCATCTGGATGATGAAACTGCTGATATTGTTCCAGGCTAAGTTACTTCAGAGACTTCTCTGCTTCCTGACAGTGTACTGCACCTAAGAATATTAAGGCAATCAAGAAACTCCATTACCTGAGCCAGGGAAAGAAATGATGTCTTGTACAGTGAAATGTCTAATGTTTCAATGTGCTGTTACTGCTAGGGAAGATTAATAAACTTCATCACACAGAGAAGCTGTAGCTTCCACCCTGAAGGATTTTGTTTTATGTATAGATCAAATGTATAGGCTGAGCTGCCAGCAACTCGTTCTAAAAGTAAGCACAGCAAAAGCCCTATGAATCTTTAATGCCCAGATTTTATTAGAATACAAATTAGAGTAAGTCATCTTTTAAAGGGAGAAAACATGACTCTCCTAGTTCAGACAGACCAACAAGAAAATTTGAAAACAATTTTTTCCAGGCCTGCCTGAAAGTTTGCAAAGTTAGTCATTATTCTAGGAACCCCCAGTGGCTCTGAAGGTTGTATTAAACTCTGTCTACCCATTTGCCTTCCATATGTTCAGAAGATTTGTCTTCCAAGCCTCTGCGACCTCTGTATCCACTCCCTGTTCAATTCAATATACTCCTTCTCTCCAACCAAGGTACAAAATCCCCATTTCTCTCATTTCTATCTGGCCAACCTGTCTTTAAGCAGGTTCTTTCAGGTAAGTAGGGTCAGTTGTTTTCAAGGAAGACATAGACTTCTCTCTGTCCATGACTTTGTAGGCAATCTTTTAGTGAGAACCATGTCAACCTTTTCTGTATCATTCCACTGAGTTTTTAAATTATTTTTATATGCACTACTTTACTTGGTTTAGAATAGTATGAGTTGCTTGGCTTATCTCAGTCTTACAAGAGCTGCAGTTTTTCATGAAGGACAGAAGGATTCAGTGCTTACCTAAATAAATAGATTTATGTGTGGGTGGGGAAAGCAGTGACTGTTGAAGATTCTTCAAATGCCTACCTTAATGTGCCCATACATACACAAGTTGCTCTTACAAATCCTGTTAGATACTATTCTACCGATTAAATAAAGGTTATATTTTCATTGCAACAGAAGGCAAAAATATTTTTACATAAATGCATACATAGTGATCCAGACCAATCTCCAAACACAACTATATCCCTAGGAAAAATGCCTGAAGCTTCTTTCCTTCACTGAGATTGCAAGATATAGAGGAGTTGATCTCCCTGATCAACATTTACCAAATACTTAACCCCCTATTCCCAGCAGATGTGCTAAATTTGGCCAGTTTAGCCAGCCACAGAAATTATTTTTATGTCCGACAGTTTTACTTTGTCTAAACTATTCCTCAGTTAAAACATGCAATAAACAAGAGTCTGGGCTGCGGTGATCAAAACCAGTTTTCAAAGATTTCAGAAGTCAGTTTATTCATACTGAAGATCACACACGTTATGAATTTATTTTATCATTTAGACTTTTAAATATCTAATGTAACAGTATTTTTAGTTCATATTTATTATGCTTCTCAGAAATTTACTAGAAAATTATAATGAACAGGATGACAGGGTATAATTTATAGAGAGACAAAAGACAGGTTAGACCAGTACAAAAAAGGAACTTACACATTAAATCAGGTTAACTATAAATCATGTGTATCAACAAGGAACACAGAAACTAAATGTGCTAAAACCCATAACAAAATATATAAAGGAAAATATTTAGGGTTATAGTGCTGCCTAAACACCCAGGATGATGACAATGACAGTAATTTGCTATGAAGTCACAGACAATATTAATGAAAGATTTGGTTGCCCTTGAAGATCATCATATGCTCAAATTCAATATTGTCTAAGAAAATAAAAAGTAGAATAACTGTACTGTATTAATATTTAATTTTTTTAAAAAGAATCATAAAAATTTAATTTAAAAATTATTTTAAACAAGTAGTTAAAAAAGAAAAAAATGGGTGGTACAGAGACTGTTCAAATGCAGTCATTTAGAAGCTGACATTAAATATCAAAATACCAATACAGTCTTTAAAGGATAAATGTAGCAACCTTATTTCAGCAGTTTGTTTTTTTTTAAAAGTGTGCTAGAAGTCAAACAGCATTCTTCATAAATTAGAATTTTTTATCACATAATTATGATTATGTGAGATATAACACAGCATAACCTCTGACAAGTTAAAAGAAAGCTACAATAGACATGTATTGGGTTTGCATAGCAAGGTTTTGGCAGCAAGGGGACTACAGGGATGGCTTCTATGAGAAGCTGCCAGAAGCTTCCCCCATGTCCAACAGAGCCAATGCCAGCCGGCTCCAAGAAAGACCCACCATAAGCCGAGGCCAAGTCCATCAGCAATGGTGGTAACACCTCTGGGATAACGTATTTAAGAAGGGGAAGAAAAGAAACTGTGCAATTGCAGCCAGAGAGAGGAATGAGAATATGTGAGAGGAACAACGCTGCAGACACCAAGGTCCGTGAAGAAAGAGGGGGAGGAGGTGCTCCAGGTGCCAGAGCAGAGATTCCCGTGCAACTTGTGGTGAAGACCATGGTGAGGCAGGCTGTCCCCCTGCAGCCCATGTAGGTCCACAGTGGAGCTGATGTCCACCTGCAGCCCATGCCAAAGGAGGTGGATGCCTGAAGGACGCTGTGACCCCATGGGAAGCCCACACTGGAGTAGGTTTGCTAGCAGGACTTGTGATGCCATGGGGGGACCCATGCTGGAGCAGTCTGGTTCTAAAGGGCTGCACACCAGGTAAGGGACCAAGACTGGATCAGTTCACAAAGCACTGCAGCCCATGGGAAGGGCTCACGTTGGAGAAGTTCATGGAGTACTGTCTCCTGTGGGAGGGACCCCACACTGGGGCAGTGGAAGAGTGTGAGGAGTCCTCCTCCTGAGGAAGAAGGAGCAGCAGAAACAACGTGTGATGAACTGACTGTAACTCCTATTCCCTGTGTCTCCCTGTATTGCTTGCAGGGAGGAGGTAGAGAAAATCGAGTGAAGTTGAGCCTGTGAAGAAGGGAGGGGTAGGGGGAAAGTGATTTTATATTTAGTTTCTATTTCTCATTATCCTACTCTGATTTGATTGGTAATAAATTAAACTGATTTCCCCAAGTCAAGTCTGTTTTGCCCATGACAGAAATAGGTGACTGATCTCTCCCTGCCCTTATTTCCACCCATGAGCCTTTCATTTTATTTTCTCTCCTCTATCCAACTAAGGCGGGGGAGGGTAGAGCAGCTTGGTAAGCACCTGGCATTCAGCCAGGGTCAACCCACCAGAACATGTCAAAAAAGATTTTTAGTAATAATTTGACAAGATGACAAAATACTAAAATGCATCAGAAGCTGAATATCTAGAGTATGTTTAGGACAAAAATAGACATTAGAAAACTTATTATGAGAGAACAATACAGCATACCTGAATTTCTAAAACATTTTGCTCAAGTCCAGTGTCAGTGGCTTTTAAAGAAACTATGCCATGGATAAGCAATAAGGCTTCTCATTGATTACTAACCAGTTACAAGACTGGAAGCAAAGGGTGAAAGCAATTTTGCAGCTTCTATGATGGAAGGGGAGCAGATTATTAAAAGAAAAGTTAATAAAAAAGAATTGCCTATGATAATAGCTGACTGAGGAGTAACATAACTGATGAAAGTCTATGTCAGTAAATGCTTAATGAAACAAAAGGAAAGAAAAAATGAAAAAGGATTTAAAAAAAAAACAAACAAAAAACAATCACACTCAACTATACATACCTCGTATGTATAGCAGCTATTTAATGCTAGGGAGAGAGGCAGCAGAGATAGACTAACAAAAAAAAAAAAATGTTGCTGAAGAGAGGTCAGCAACTCAAACAGAATGCTAGACAGACAATAGAGATCAAAACACAAAATCTGTATCATGACATGGTATAAACTCAGGATGACAAATACTGTGGGGGATCCTGATCTTCCCATCTCAGAAAAGGTATAGTAGAAATATAAAAAGTATATAGGTGACAGGGATGATCTAAGAAGTGAAATAGCATCTTTACAAGCAGAATTTAATTGTTAATAACTCTCTTATTGGAAGGGAGATGCCTGGTGGGAGATGAAAGAAATTATTATAAAAACATGAATGACATATAAAAGCAATAACCACTTTCCATTTTCTCACAAAAATAAAAGGATTAAAAAAGATCTGTGAATTATCAGGCAACAGTTTAAAAAAAAAAAAGGTAATTTTCATCCAATATGTAGTTGAAGTGCAGAGCCATATTATCATACAAACTTGTAGAAGTCAAAGGGATAAAAGAAAAGGTATAAAAGAGTTCAAAAGGTAATAGACAAGACAAATTCATGGTTGAAAAGCTGTGAGTACAGTCTCTGGCTCATAGCTGACTGCTGGAAGCAAGCAGGATGTTCTAGAGGACTCAGCATAGGCTTGGTCAATTCATGAACTTAACTAGTCACTGGCAAAAAGGGACTACGGTCTGAAAAAGACTTTCTGTCTGTCCCATTACAAAACAAACAAACAAACAAACAAACAAAAAACCGCTAAAGAATACCAAATTATTTCATAGGCTTGGTCCTTCAGGAGATGATGTCTCCTCAAACTCTTCTAAAGTTCTGTAAGGATGACCAATATGAACAGTTCTGTCTTTCCACATGGAGGTCATATGTGTTGTTCACAAAGCTCAAAACTCAGATTTACAAAAAATAACTTTCCTTGTCAGCTAAAATTATTGCACAACTTGGCAGCAATACAAGTACTTTCTTCTGACCTTATTTTCTACCAAATTGCTACAAAATGACATGTGCTCTAAACAGTAGCACAGTTGCAATATCAAGAACAAAACAAAATAAGACTCCTGTCATATACTTTTTCTTGCAATAAAATAAAGGGAATCAAGCAATACATGACAAATGTCGTCCACGAGTTTAATAAAACACTGGACAATAGAGGTTACAGTGATAAATATAGTATAGCATCCTACACAAAACACATAGAATCAACTTATTATTTCATATGATAGTCACTGTGTGATTCAAAAAGTAAAAAAATAAAAAAAAAGTAATGAAGTTATAGAATACCTTATTTGCTTCCACTTTATATTGAAATCCATCACGTGAGACTAAAGGAAAATGTAAGGTCTTTCTTTACGCAAGTCAATGGCCTAGAAAATCATTATAAAACTCTGCTATAAAACAGATTTTCTGCCATTGGGTATTGAAGCTTCTCAGGGGACTATGACTTCATTAAACTATTTGACTTTACTTATATCTTATGAAATACCTTCTGAAATAACAGTAATTGTAGATTTGAATGATGCTTTTCTTAGCAAATTACAGTTACAATTTGAACAGAGATGTTCAGATTTATCTTGCAGGAAATTATAGACAATGCAACACTGTTCTTTTCACCTTTCAAGCCATCAGAGTAAATACCATGTTAAAGAAATCTAAATACTATACTATGCAAACATGCAAATTCCTTGCTTATATGATCTGTTTCTGATTCCCCTTATTATCCACACAGTTTTATGCCATATCATGGGTTTACATATATTTGGAGAAGCTTATAATGGGTTAGGTTGCTATTCATTAGGAGAGCCAGTTGTAACAGAGGTAATACAGAGAATGTTTTCAGATTGTTATACCTGTTTATTAATTAAAGATATGCTTCTTTGAAGATAATGAATACAGAAATGTTCAGTTCTCATTTTCCTCTTTTCTTGCTATAATATTATTTTTCTCTTTCCATATTATCTTGCATCAGAAATGCTAACTAATAGACTTTCATCCCTGAATGCATTGTTTAGTTTCTCATTCATTTTAGTCTTACTTCATATTCATTATTCTTATGCTGTTTCTCAACCACTGATCCTCCTAAAATAGTTATTTACATGTTTGTTCTCATTTTTTAGCTGGTCTTGTGCGTCACACGCTTTCAAGAAGCTGATTTGCTGGTGACATTTAAGCAGTACTATCACACAGTGACAGTCTTTCTCAGACTTGAAGCTCATTTACTCAATAATCACCACCTTTCTGCCTCAGAACATCACTATCTCAGCTGAGAATTCACATAACGCACTTCTTTACCCTCCTCTGAGTCCTCTGCTCTAGTTTGCTTTAGCCAGGCTTTGAAAATAGCCACCAGCACCCACCAGTCTTTGCAGCTGTCCAAGCCTTTCTCTCACTTCGTAGAACAAAACCTCATCTCCTATCCTGAAGGTTTAAGAAACCTAGACACAAGGAGTACTTTCTAAAATTCTGCCCAGGTGTCCATAAGAAAAAGAAGTGGGAGCTTCCCAAAGAAATTATGCCTAATTTATTTATTTATTTGCAATTTGCATTGCATTGTACACATTATATTTAAAAGTTGCTGCTACACAAAAAAGGGCAGCCTCTTTGATTACATCCATTTGGGAGCACCATCTGGAGTTCAACAAAAGGCAATAGAGATAAAAAAAAATATCCAAGAGTGTAGATAGCCAAAACATAGGCAACCTACAACATAAGTGAAAAAAGTGATACTATTAATGGAGGCAGGAAGCAGTGATTGCCAAGTCACAGAAGCCATGGAAGGAAATTTATACAAGGGCTTGAAAGTGGACTATCTTGTTGTAACACAGAGAACTGGTAAAAGTCACTTTTACCAGTAGCAAGTTGGAAGGAAAGGACTTGTTCTATGAAGTAGTGTGTGGCATGCAAAGATCTGTTTGTAAACTCACTTTTTAAAGTCTAGCAGTGAGTTTTCTTTTTCAGGTTATCTTTGCCTAGTTTGTGTTTTAACAAAACTTAACTTAGACATCCAGACCTTTCTCCCTTTTTTGGCTGTCCCACCTCAAAGCTTAAGCTTCAGATTCTTTGTATTACTAAACTGAATTTGTAATTTACAGGGAAAACAAAACAAAACAAAACAAAACAAAACAACAAAAAAACCCTCAAAAAACCCCACAACCCACATATCCATTGACCATTAAGGACATGTAGAGATGTACAGAAGAAAAACAAGCAAAAACAAACTAGTCCTCTTAGTCATTTGTGCAAAAGAGGTGCAGAGTCTACAGAACTAAGGAGATTGTATGAAAATACTATTAGTTTCCATACTATTTTACAAATGAAAAATCCAACACATTAATTTACAGTGCTCTTATTTATTATCATGACAGAAAAGGGCAACATGATAAATTTTCTGGTTTTTAGAAATTACTTAAAGTAGAGGTACTACACAGTAAAAGTGATTTAAGGTCCTGCCAGATAAAACAAACAGTGATAAACACATCTGACAACACCAGAAAAGTTGAATTTCCCTACCTTGTGAGAAAGAATTTGTCATTGTGGAAAACAGTTTATTTGAACTGTTTAATTTTATATATTTCCTACTTATTTCTTAGGGACTGACAATTTAGTTTATTGTACTTTTATTCCTATTCTTGATTGATCATTTTGGATATTCCTCCACATGATTGTACGTATCATATGCTAGTCCTTAAAGAGCAACGGGCATCTGTGGGACTACTTGCTGAATGAGGATTTGGAACAACAGGTGGAAAGGGGGAAATACAACCCATTATGGCAAATGAGGGAAGGGAATTGCTTTCTTCTCCTTTATTGAAGTAGGAAAGAAATTTCTAAGCATGTCAGAGTCCTCTGCATTATAGACAGAACTGTTGTAGAGTGTAGTCCTGATGCAGAGTATAAAACTGAACAAGAGTTACAAATGCCTGATTTGCCTTTCACGTGGAAACATGAAAGTTGAGTGCTCTGACCTATGGCATGAAAAAGGCTGCAACATTCTGTTGCAGCAGGCACTGCTGGAGGGCAGTTCTTTCAGGAGAGCTAACCTAAGGAGGGCTGGCTCAAATGAAATGGAATGGGATTGCCTTAGACTGAACCAAAATATTATGATTCTTCCACAAAGACTTGACAGTGCATTTGATTAGCATCATGGCCCTACAGCATCTTCTGTGTTGAAAGAGGATCAGCTCCTAAGCATGAAATGGTAATTTTTTTTCTATTTGTTATGATTTATCTTTTTTCCACAGCTCACTGGAGAAGGTATTCTATAGAAGTCTTGTACTAGAAGCTGCTTAGATGTCACAGGTCAATAACAGGACCTGGAAAGAGAAATATGCTTGACTTCATCCTGGAATGCTAGTGAATGGGAAAAAATACTGTATTGAACATACAAGAAGGGCATTTGCAGCAAAAACATTGCTTGTATTCTCAGTCATGTGATTTAGCAAGTCAAGTTGCACACTTAAGTAATTATAGCACTTCCCGCACTCACACTGACCTTTGTTATATGATACCTTTTGTAGGTTTTCAAGACTGGGAAAGAAGATGCTGCAGTCCTGGCTAGCAAAATCTGTTCTGCCTTCAACAATCATTTACACAGACCAGTAGCTTGTTTTTGTTGGAAAACAAAATGAAGCAGGATGTAATGGCTCTTGCAGGAGAACTCCTGGGGAAATAGAAACAAGTGGAATATAACTATAATATTTAGAAAATATAAGAGTTTTCATAAAGCACCTGAAGTGTCTCACATGCATTTTTTAGAAAATAGTACCAAAGGAAGAAGCCCCAACAAAATTCTAGCCCTAAGTCAAGTCAGAGAAAATTATTATCCTTAACTTCAACCAGATCAGGAGTTCACTCCATATGACAAGAGATCAGACAACTATGTTCCATCTAGTTTAGACAACATCTGCCAAGTTATATGGAAATAAATTTCATTTTAAGTTGTATCCATTGCCTCCTGTCTTGTTACTGAGCACTACTGAGAAGACCCTGACTCCCTCACATCTCATTCAACTCCCATCAGGTATTGATCCACATTGACCAGATCCACCCCAGGGCCATCTCTTCTCCAGGCTGAACAACCTCAGCTCTCTCAGTCTCTCCTCATATGAAAGATGTGCAAGTCCCTTAATCATTTTTTTGACCCTTCACTGGGCTCACTCCAGTCATTGTCTTTCTTATATTGGGGAGCCCAGAACCGGACACAGTAGTCCAGGTGTGGCCTCACCAGTGGTGAATAGAGGAGAAGGATCACCTCCCTTCACCTGTTGGCAATGCTCTGCATAATGCAGCCCAGGATGGTGTTGGCCTTCTTACCTGCAAGGTTGCACTGCTGGCTCACGGTCAGTTTGTTGTCTACCAGGACATCCCAGTCCTTCTCTGCTAAGTGGCCTTCCAGCCATTTGGCTTCCAGCATGCACTGGTGCCTGGGGTTATTCCTCCCCATATGCAGGCCTTTGCATTTCCACATGTTAAACTTCATAAGACTCCTCTGCCCAGTTCACCTTGTTAAGGTCACTCTGAATGGTGGCACAACCATCTGACACATCAGCCACTCCTCTCAGTTTTGTGTTATCTGTAAACTCTCTGAGTTTGCACTCTGGCCCATATTCCAGGTTATTAACAAAGATGTCAAACAGTATTAGCCCCAGTATCAGCTCCCAGAGTACACCGCTAATGACTTGTCTCCAACTGCAATTTCTGCTGTAGATGCACACCCTCCACACCTGGTTTTTGACTCTCCATCACCTTCACAGCAACTGAGGTGAGGATGACTGGCCTGTAGTTCCCTGGATCTTCCTTCTTGAACTTTTTGAACATAGGAGTGATATTTGTTCTCTTCTAGTCTTCAGGAATCTCTTTCAATTTCCATGACTGTTCAAAGATAATCAAGAGTAAACTCACAATTACATCAGCCAGCTCCCCCAGCACTTGTGGGTGCAACTCATCAGGCCCCATTGTCTACACAACCAGTTTATTTAAGTGCTCCCTAACCTGGTCCTCCTATGACAAGGGTAACTCTTCCTTGCTCTAGACTTCCTTAGACTTCCTCTCTGGTATTGAGGGCCTGGGATTCCTGAAGGCCAGTTTCACTGCTAAAGACTGAGGCAAACAAGACATTGAGATCCTCTGCATTTTCTGTGACATTTTTCACCATTTCCCCTGCCCCATTCAGCAGTAGCTTCCTTTTACTGTTTACATACTTGTAGAATCTTTTCCTGTTGCTGTTGACAACCCTTGCAGGATTCATCTCCACACTGACATTTTCTTTCCTATCCCTATCTCTGCAAAATCAGACAGCAACCCAATACTCTGCCTGTGTCATATGCCCCTCCTTCCACCTTTCGTATACCTCCTTTTTATGTCTGAGCTCAGTTTGGAGCTCCTTCCTTATCCATGCATGCTTCCTATGGCCTTAGCTTGATTTCCTGCTTGTTGGGACCTTTCTTGAGGTTGGATGAGATCATCCTCGAATATGAGTTAGCTCTCCTGGACTCCTCTTCTCCCTAGGGCCATATCCCAGGAGATTCTTACAAACAGATTTCTGAAATCTGAGGCTGTAGTCCTGCTTTTTGCCCTGCCTCCTCTTAGGATCCTGAACTTCACCTTCTCATCATCACTGCAGCCAAGGTTATCTATGACTTTCACATCTGTGATCAGTTCTTCCTTGTTTGTAAGGAAGGAACTGTATCAGGTGCAATAAAGCAATGTGCCGTTTGGCTCCTCAATTACCCATGCAAGAAAGTTGTCATCGATGTACTTAAGAAATTTCCTCAATTACTTGAGTTCTGCTGTATGGTCCTTCCAGCAGCTATCAGGTTGGTCCAAGTCCCCTCTGAAGACTGTGAACATGAGGTTTCTTCCAGCTTTTTGAAGAAGGCCTCATCTATTTCTTCCTGATCAGAAGGTCCATAGCAGATACCTATAAAAACAGCCACCACATTTGTCTGCCTGGTAATCTTCACCCATAAGCTCTTGACTGAGTCCAGACATGTCCCAAAGCAGAGCTCCATGCATTCTAGCTGCTCTATCATACATAAAGGGCAACTCTCTATCCTCACCCTCACAGCCCGTCCTTCCTAAATAGCCTGTGAGCCTCTCTCCACTGCATCACTCCCACCATAGAATCACAGAATCGCCTGTCTGGAAAAGACCTCTGAGATTATCCCACCACATCTCCATGATCCCAGTGAGGTCATAGTCCTGTAACTGACACAGACTTCTAACTCCTCCTGTTTATTCCCCATGCTGCATGCATTAGTGCAGAGGCATTTCAGAAGACAAAGGCTTAAACTGTTGAGAAGAAGAAAGCACAGATTTGTGGTTCCTGTGCCTAGGGAATATAGTTTATTTTAATGCAAAGTATCAGAAAGCTTTCAATGTCAAAAAAGAGTCAAAGCTAGAATCTATGATTAAAACAGCAAGTTCATTTAAATAAAAACACCATTTCAAGCTTTTCAAGACATAAGCCATATATTTATCATGGAATTTATGAAAAAATATTCTTAGACTTTTTTTCGATAATAGGGAATTTGATTTCTTCCTACAGAATTTCTTGTACTTACCAGTATAGTTCGAATACCCAACTAGATAGACATTAGTGTAATCATCTGTGATAGTTCCTTGTATTATTAAAACCTCCTCACATGCTTTTGAATAAAACAGAACTCATCTCCTAGCTCCTAGTGTCTGAAAAAACCTACTATAATGATATTACAAAGCCATTAAAGTAACAGCAAACTAGAAGAATTAAAAATAACGGTGAAAGGTGAGCATGCATTTAGCACAAAATGAAGACGTTAAGTATAACAATAATGAAGCCGTCAGTTAGCACTGAGAGAAAATATTTTGTAACTAATTTCATACCAATTCTCGAGTTCAGGTAATTAAGGGAGCCAATTAAGGCTTTGGTTTTCCAACCAATGTCCTTTATAGTGGAAAAAACTTTTTTTTCTTTTTTTTTTTTTTTTTAAACAGAGACTGTTTTGTCAAACCTTTGTGATTTCTTTTGACAATTTATTTTAGGAAGAAATAAAAATACATGGTGCCTTTAGCAGAATATCATAACATTTTGGCCTTTCCAAGAAACATTTTGAAAAATATAATTTAGATCTTCATTTTTAAGTTACTATATAAAATGTAGATTTTACAAATTTGGTTTGAAACAAAATATTTTTGGTTTTATTGTTTTCATTGGTAGGAAAGGCCAAAATGATTTTTAAAATACTGATTAAAAATTAAAGAACGATATATAATTAAAGCCAATTTGATTTCTGAAAAATATCTTGTTGTACTAGTTTTGCAAATTTCTAATGATGTTACTTGCTTTGATGCTAAATCACAGAACTTATATTAACATGGCACTCGACTTGTTATTTTGGTATTTTAATTCTGGACTCAAAAATATTGCTAAATGCTACATTACAAAATGCCATTGCATCAAATACGTTCACATTGGATACAATCAGAAAAGCTTCCATGGAGCTCTAGAAAAAATATATTTGAACCTACAGTTTTGAGCTTAAAAATAAGCAGATAAGGACCTAAAAGAAACTGTCACAAGCCTGCTAGTAGACAAAATATTCTCCAGTCTGATCACCAGCAAAGTAGCAGTAATGATGGTTTCATGTTAAGTAACAAAAAGAAATGCAACCTTAACAGTTTGGTAAGGAAGAAAGCAATACTAGACTAATACCCATCAGTAATGTAGAAAAGGATTTAGTGTTACACTGGATCACAGTCTTTGAACAGAGGTTAACAGTATCATTTTGTTGTGATAAAACCCAAATATATTCTGGGATTTATATGCAAAAGTTTAAAAACATTCACAATATATTTTTTAGTCAACTTGGTGCTCTTAAAGCATCTGCTGGCCTTTTCTTGCATTTTGAAGGACCACAGGAAGGATACTGAATAATTTGAGACAGTTCAAAAAAGGCAAATAAAAATTATCATGTGTATTCATAGCTTGACCTACAACATATATGATAAATCTTTAAGAATGTAACAGGCGGTGTTAGAGAAGAAAATTAATCCATCTTTGTGTATTCTGATGACAATAAAAATCAATTAGCTAAAATTCTAGAAAAGGAGATTTAAATGAGAAATCATTAAAATCTATTTAAGAGTGAGGATAGTGAAGCATTAGAACAGGTTCGCTGTGCAGTCTTTTAAAGGAAGTTTTTTACAACCATCCCTTAAGAATGGAAGGATTATAGTATATACTATCTTCATGCAAGAAATTTATCCAACAACTAGATAACCTCTTGCAGTCCTGTTTATGATTCCAATGATCAAAGATATCTGTAAATATATCCTTACAGGGTGTAAATCCTTTCCTTGGAAAGAAATGTCACTGGAAAAAAAAAAAAAAAACAACCTGTTTAAGTTGCTATAATGTACCTAGTTCTTACGCCTAGAGTTCACATAAGATACAAGCAGAAAAAATTTGAGGGAGATTCATGAGAATGATCTAAGCCTTGTGAAGCATCTCTTTTAGAGGTATGAATTAAATTTAACCTATCAAATGAAAGAACAAAGAGTGACTTAGTCTCTCTACCTCCATAAGAACAGAAATTTAAAAAATAAGGGGAATCTTCAAAGCAGCAGACTTTATAAGGCGCTGTAATCGCTAATGAATACCAAGCACAATTTTTTAATAATTAACCATCAAAGTAATTTACCAAGGACTGTGATAGGACATATACATTTATAGAAACAGAACTGGAAATTATACTTTAGTTTAACTATAAATTTAGACTCAGAACAAGAATTTTACATTGACCCACTGAAATTTGAACTTTCAATCAATGCCACAGCAGCAGGCAGGAGCCGAGGTGCTAAAGTGTTCAAAGTGCCTGGTGAACTTTGAGTTCAGAAAGAAACACGACACAACATATAGGTGTCTTTGGCATATCCAGAAAGTGAACCTCAATTTTTAGAATTACATAAATATCAATGCCACCATCGAAAGGAGAACTGAAGCTCTGGAGCTCCATAGAGAAGGTAGAAAGCACTAGGAAGATGATGCATGTGAAATTTGATTGTCTATAAACATATGCAGCCAGTATTTTTTTATGTTAATTGAGACATCTCCTCTAAAAGCTCTACCAGAAGGGCAAAGTTTTCTCATAGTTGTGTTGAAACTTCCAGCTCCAAATGGATGGGGTTTTTATGATAACCTAGTGTATCTTAGCGGGCACTGGGTGGCTTTGTTTAAGTAGCTACTTCTAAACCTTGAGCCTTTGGTGTCCTCACAAGGAAGTGATTCCATAATTAATTATTTTTCTATGCCTCTTCACAAAGGATTGATAACATTTTAGTGCAACACATCAGATTCCTGTTACCTCCTGGTAAAACAGCAATGTCTCAGGATTTAAAGTACTGAACAAAAAGAGGTCACAAGTCTGTGTGCTAATAATTTATTTTAAAAATCTTTTGATGATGTATTTGTCATAGCTGTGGTGGAGGTAAATTAAGCTAGTACAGATACTATCTAAAACACTTCCAAAAAACAGACTGTTTTTTGACTGTGGACTTGAAATAAATATTTTCTATTTTAGGATAAAAACAAGAGTAATGAAGGGAAATACTGATGGAAAAAAAAAAAAACATGTTTGAACAACACATTATTTTAATTTAAGTAGCCAGTACAGGCTATAATCAAAAAATAAACCGTACTTATTCTACAAAGTTTGCATGTACAGGACAAAAAGACCATTTCTACTCCCTAAAATTTTAATGCTTATAGTCCATCAGGCTTCTCTGATAAATAATGCATTATAAGCTAAGAAATAGCAGGTCTTTTTCTTTGAACTATTTTCTAATGCACTGTTATGTAACTTAGTTCCCAGCACGTTGTTAACCAATTAAAAAGAAGATGGTCAGAAAGTGTGTTTGACCTCTGATTCCAATAGGTACACAAAGAATCACTATCTATAAAATACATCATATTTCACACATAAACTTTTTACATATTTTTCTATTTTCTTCTTTCAGAATCAACTGGAGAACGAGTCACTTCAAACCGCACTAAGAAAAGCAAATGCAGTGAACTATCATTTGCCTTTCTTTTCCTCCCCCATCTTTCCCATTGGGCTTAGGCAAACAATTGTTTCCAGGCATCTGTTACTTTTCCTCAGAAATTAACACAACAGAAGTCTACAAGGCCATCAAAATCTCAGTGAACTTTCAGAAAGTAGCAACTCAAATCTATCAGAGCTAACATTACACTGTTCCTTTTATCTCCTTTGTGCCCCATTGTTTCTATTTTGCATGATCCCATTTTGCAAGATAGATTATAAACTATTCTCTTTGATTGAGTAATTTTTGTGCTAGTTAATTTGTTTGTTTGGTTGGTTTGCTTATTAAAGCATATACTAAAATATCTCTGGAAAATAAAAGACCAAATCCATATACACAGTAAGATACCCATCCATGGCTCTGTTTAACAAGTATTCTACTCCCTAGTATATCTTCAAGGTACTAGGATTAATTACCTGTGCAGATCTCATACTACAAGCTCATGTAAAGCGATGCCCTTGAACCAAGAGTAGAGGCTGAAATCTGCCTAAAGCTGAGGAGCTTATCTGAACACTTTTACAGTTGTGTTAGCTTTTCATAGCAAACGTGACCCTCTGCTGTCTCCTGTAGATAAAATGATTTTTAAGATAGTTTCAACTTTAGCAAAACAGAAAGCAGAATTTCTCATGATCTTTTTATTTGTATGAAAATTGTGAAAGTTATGAAATGTACTGAATTGTTTTTAATCAAAGGATCTGCTTATTGCCCAAGATGTGCTTGTTTTATCCTCAGTGACTTCCTGGAAGGAATTTAGCCCTGCATCACAGTTGCCAATCAAACTCCATATTGCCTGCAGCTTAATACTATATCATTAGACAGGACTAACTACCTTTACAATAGAAAATCAGTAACTATAAAATGATTTTCAAGTCATCATCTATACTGTGAATTGTATTTTGATTAACTTCCTGGCTCACATAAGCACATCTTTAAGAAGTGGGTGGAAAGTGAGTCATACAATAACTCTTAAAGAGTGAACAGTCTGGATATTTCATTACAGATACTAGAGAAAGGTATTCTTCCCTGAAGAAGGACACTCTATTTCTAGAAAAATCAAGTCATCTAAATATTTCCAAGTGAGCATCAACTGGCGTGGCACCTCTTGACAATATTGCTCCCTGAGAGTAAACCAGAAATAACTACACATCTGAGTAGAACAAAAAAATGCATAAAATCTGTGCTCCCATTTGGCATTTTGCTACCAGCTTCCACATTCATCTATGCAATTGTCTATACTTTCCTACATTCTATGTTTTCTCTTGAGCTGATCTGCAGTGCCACTAAGGTCCACGTTCAAACTAATTTATTTTGCAGATCTGACAAGAAACTAGCCAACTAAAACTTGTGTTTTATTCCACTTCTGGTAATACCAATATTAAAATGATCATAGAATCATAGAATCATAGAATGTTGGTAATACCAATATTAAAATGATAGTAAGACAGGATAAAGCCATTAATTGCCTACAACTACCTCTCACTTCTAACACCCCATTGAATCACGCTTGAGAAGTTTCTAAGCCCTCAGTATAGGCAGGATCTCTTTTCACCTATTTTAAGAAGCACTTTCATCTAATTAGGTGCTACAGGAAATAAATTATTATTGTTATTGTTATAGAGGCATTGATCAGTGGAAAATCATGCTTTGTCAATAATCTAATGTCAAAAATTGTTATTGATTGTAATAACAAAAGCTGCAGTGCTCGATCATTTGCTAGCTCAGTGAGGTTTCCTTTTCTTTCTGTGATAAATCAGCTGCCAAGTTTGCCTACTGTCTTGAGTGCAACATTAACTGCATGGAGTTCATCCCTCTCTCATCACATAAAACAATCAGATCTTCAAATTAATCAGATGCCTTCATGATGCAGACAGTTTTAACTGCATAATTATGGAAATTACTGCACTCACTTGGCAACATTCCAGGTACTAATGCCTGGCTACACCATACAAACATATTTTGGTGAACGGATGCACCTTCTTTATGTATCCTGGTCTCCATCATCTTGCTTTGCTACTCCAAATTCTAACAATGTTCCAAAATGAGACCCCCAACACAGGAAAAGTTTTTTCGTAGTTGAATAGCTCTTCAGGTGCAGTTTGTGTAGAGAATGGCTAAAAGAACAAAATGAATTCTATGCCAGTAATACGCACCTAAAGTTTTATGCATCTCAATTACACTCACACAGATACACAGATGGAAACAATGCTGTTTTATAGAACAACACTGTAATAAAAATGGTTAAACACTTCCCATTCTCGTTTATGAGCTCAAACTAACTGAAATGGAAGTCAGGAATATTTTTAACGTGAACACTTTTTTTTTTCCCCTTTATGAGGAAAATCTGTGAAGTTCTTATTCCATAGTCTAATTCCATATATTCCTTATCATTCCTTTGTGACTCCTTCAATGCCAGCACCTTTCACAGTGCAGCCTGATTAGGCAGAATATACATTTCTTTGTAGACTTTTGTCATCACAGCTGCACTAAAATTATTGGGTCATGCAATATTTTTTAGCGGTTTAAGATACTGCATACCTTTCACTTACTTTCAGCCAATATTTACGCTTAATATATGACTATAAATTTAAACTTGTTGTTTACTAGGAAGTGAAACAAATAATTTACATCAACCAGTAAACCTTTAAAAAAAAAAAAAAAAGTATATTTCACAGAATCACAGAATGGTAGGGGCTGAAAGGGACCTCTGGAGATCATCTAGTCCAACCTCCCTGCCAAAGCAGGTTCACTCAGAGCAGGTTGCACAGGACTGCATCCAGGTAGGTTTTGAATATCTCCAGAGAAGGAGACTCCACAACATCCCTGGGCAGCCTGTTCCAGTGCAGTAAAGAATTTTTTCCTCATGTTTAAGTGGAATCTCCTGTGTTCCAGCTTTTGCATGTTGCTCCTTGTCTTGTATTCACTCACCTACAGATTAATCATGTACCTAGTGGTCAAAATGAAAATGTAGTAGCCTTTGTATCAGTTACATATCTCAATGTGAAATTTATTAGTGCATCGCTTACTTCTAAAACAAAAGCTAGTAAAAAGTTGTAATACAAACATAGCACGTTGTTTGATATGTGTACATCTTCATCACTGACATTCCACAATAAAAAGTCATACTACTAAAGATAATAGTCATATATATAGGTAGTAATTAAGCACCTGCTCCCTTTGAACCTCACAGTTTTGAACACTGGCAGTTCTTTATCTAACCCTGCAGCAGGTTGTGCAGTCTCATTCTTTGCTGGTTCCTTTGCAAGACTAGAATATTTTTTCATCCTGCAGAGCCATCCTGATAACAAAAAAAAATCAATAAGCAGCTGTATCTTTAGAAACTTAATGGGCACTCTAAAATGGTGCCTCTTAAAACTGCAAGGCTACAGCCTGTTTGAACGTATAGTAAGGGAAATCTATGCATGTGCATTTGCATTTTATAGGTAAATTATCTTGTGTGTCATCAAGAACAGTTCTGTGCTGGGACAGAGTTAATTTATTTCACATTAGCTGGTATGGGGCTATGTTTTGGATTTGTGTTGAAAACAGCATTGATAACACAGAGATATTTTAATTATTGCTGAGCAGTGCTTACACACAGTCAAGGTCTTTTCTGCTTCTCACCCCACCCCACCAGTGAGGAGGCTGGGGGAGCACAAGAAGTTGGGAGGGGACACAGCAGGACAGCTGACCCCAACTGACCATGGGATGTTCCACACCATATGACGTCATGCTCAGCATATAAAGCTGGGGGAAGAAGAAAGTAGGAGGGACATTCAGAGTGATGGCTTTTGTCTTCCCAAATAACTGTTATGCGTGATGGAGCCCTTCTCTCCTGGAGATGACTGAACACCTGTCTGCTGACAGGAAGCAGTGAATGAATTCGTTGTTTTGCTTTGCTTGTGTGCGCAGCTTTTTCTTTACCTATTAAACTTTATCTCAACCCACAAGTTCTCTCACTTTTACCCTTCTGATTCTCTCCCCCATCCCACTGGGAGGGACTAAGCAAGCAGCTGTGTGGGGCTCAGTTGCCAGCTGAGGTTAAACTATAGTAAGTACTAATTTCTTCTGAAAGTTTGTATGCAGTAATGCATGACTAGCACCTGAAAAGCTTGGTTACTCTTAGAAGTGTGATGAAATATTATTCAGCTAATTTATTTCCTCCATTAATACTAATCCAACTAAGGATGCTTAAATGGTATTGGAACAGTCTGAATCCAAATTGATATGTTTTTAAAGAGAAACCACAGGCTAAGTGTGTCATATTTTTTAAAACTCTCCCTTGCTTTGGCTCCTTTTCTTGCCAATACCACCTCAGATATTTTTAAAGCATATATCACCTAC
Organism: Antrostomus carolinensis; assembly: GCF_000700745.2. Classification (NCBI taxonomy): domain Eukaryota; kingdom Metazoa; phylum Chordata; class Aves; order Caprimulgiformes; family Caprimulgidae; genus Antrostomus; species Antrostomus carolinensis. The sequence continues at coordinate 31,181 of NW_010332275.1, forward strand.
TCATCTAAACATGTATCTTCCTTTGAAGAACTATTTCTTCTGCTGCAATTGCAGGGGACTTAAAAAAAAAAGAAAAAAAAAAAGAAAAGAAAAAAAATCTGTGCATAAGACTATGTAGGCTGAATTACATTTTCTGCCAGAAGAAGAAAATATCATTGTCTCATCACAGTTCATTTAAACTGAGAGGAAGTGCAAATGAGGCTTCTAATTTCTGAAGGAGATGAGAGTCCAAATCAAATACATCCATAGATTGATAAGTACTCTAGGGAAAATCTTGAAAGCAATATGTAAATTCTCTCTGTACTATTTTCTTTAAGGGCAGAGAGAAAAAATGTACTCCCTTCACCCTCTAAAATATTATGTAACCACTATGAACACAAGAGTATTAGAGAGAGTTACGTTTTAACTGGCTATACCTTTCCAGAAAACATCTTAGAACTTAGTAAGAAATGAATGAAAGAAAAATCATATCCAAATACATGGTAACATATCTGATATGCAATATATTTTCTGCACTGACTGCCCAATGAATAACCTTTATATAAATCCGATATATACAACAGCACACAGTTCAGCAAGCTTCCTAGACACTCCTGTATTAACGAAGTATACAATATTTTGGCCCTGTAAAATAATTAGCTACATTAGATTATTTCTCTCTGTAACTAAAAGAAAGTTCTACTTGCATACATTGCCTAAACATACAAAAAGTAAATGGAACTTCTGAGGTGAGTACAGTACATTTCCAATGGCCATAATTCCAACCTTTCTTTCTAGCTGTTTTTTTTCCTTTATTTTTTTTTTTCCACAACACAAATTAATAAATATGCAAAACCCACTTCTTCTAAGGAGAAGCACTGATTTTATAATTTTCAAAATTACTTTAGACTCTGACATAACTTCTATATTTATAGAATAGCTTCACTTTTGAAAGGCTGGAACAAACCACAAAAACACACAACAGTTCAGTGAACCATTCAATAAATCCAGGGATTTGTTTCATGACAGAAAATGAGTATGACCTTCAATAGGCTTGTTTATATTCACAGCTAGAAGATCTACAGTTGTCCATGGCCTGCAGTCAGATAATCTGGCTCTGTACTATTGAAGTTTTCATAATCAAAGCTTTCATTGCTCTAAATAATCAGCACGACCAGTCTTAACTGTTTCAAAATTACCTTCCAAAACTTTTAAGAAGCAGGTGTGTATAGTTATCCAAATCCCTCCTAAATATTATATTACCTCTACTGCTCTTGAAAAATTTGAGTGAAAAATGAACCAGCATGTAGCTACTTTTTGTGGCACAAAAGCACTGTTGTCTTTAGCTCCTGCCCAGGAAAACGTGGGATGCAGCAACAAGGATTAGGAAGAAGGATTCAAATAAGTACCTGTGTATCAGATAACATGGCAGAAATTCAACAAACTTAGAATGAGAAGTTCTGGATTAATGATTACTGGAAGAAAAATAGAGACAGTCATGATTTTGAGACAGATAGGGCTATTGAGAATAGAAGGAAAGGCTACCAGCAAAGACTATTCCCTCTACAGCATTGGTCGATAAGGCTAAAGCAACTGATGTCATCTACCTGGACTTGTGCATGGCATTTGACACTGTCCCGCACAACAACCTTGTCTCTAAATTGGAGACATGTGGGTTTGATGGATGGACCACTGAGCAGATTAGGAAGTGGCTGGAAAGTCACACTCAAAGAGTTGTGGTCAACAGCTCAATGTTCGAGTAGAGAACAGTGACGAGTATATCCCTCAGGGGTCAGTACTGGGGTCGGTGACATGGACAGTGGGATTGAGTGCACCCTCAGCAAGTTTGCCAATGACACCAAGCTCTGTGGTGTGGTTGACACGCTGGAGGGAAGGGATGCCATCCAGAGGGACCTTGACAGTCTTGAGAGGTGGGCCTGTGCTAACCGCATGAAGTTCAACAAGGCCAAGTGCAAGGTCCTGCACCTGGGTCGGGGCAACCCCAGGCACAAATACAGGCTGGGCCATGAGTGGCTTTAGGCCAGCTCTGATTAGAAGGACTTGGGAGTGGTGGTGGACAAGAAGCGCAACACGACCTGGCAATGTGCACTTGCAGCCCAGAAGGCCAACCGTATCCTGGGCTGCATCAAGAGAAGCGTGTCCAGCACGTCAATGGAGGCGATTCTCTCCCTCTAATCCACTCTCATAAGGCCCCACCTGGAGTAATGCATCCAGTTCTGGAGCCCCCAACACAAGAAAGACATTGACCTGTTAGAACAAGTCCAGAGAAGGGCCACCAGGATGATCCGAGGGCTGGAGCACCTCTCCTATGAGGACAGGCTGAAAGAGTTGGGGCTGTTCAGCCTGGAGAAGAGAAGGCTCCGGGGAGATCTTATAGCGGCTTCCAATACCTGAAGGGGCTACAAGAAAGCTGGGGAGGGACTTTTCATAAAGGCAGGTAGTGATAGAACAAGAGGATAATGGCTTTACACTGGAAGAGGGAAGGTTTAGATGAGATATTAGGAAGAAATTCTTTACTGTGAGGGTGGTCAGACACTGGAACAGGTTGCCCAGAGAAGTTGTGGATGACCCCTCCCTGGAAGTGTTTAAGGCCAGGTTGGATGAGGCTTTGAGCAACTTGATCTAGTGGAAGGTGTCCCTGCTGATGGCAGGGGGGTTGGAACTAGATGATCTTTAAGGTCCCTTCCAACCCAAACCATTCTATGATTCTATGAACAACAAATTTTAGGGTGTTTTTCCTCCAATTAAATATTTTTTTTCTGTTTATCTCTTAACACTAGTAAATTTTTATCCTGTAAACATATACTCTTAATGACATATGACAAAATGAAGCTTCAGATTTACTTTTTCCACTCTTAAGCTTTCTAATTATCCTGTTTGCAAACAGACTTTCTTAGTTCCAGTAGGAGTTCGTCCATGTTGTAAAGACAAAGTGAAATTTATGTCCTCCATAAAACAGGAGTGAAGAGCACCATTATACTATCTTTTCTTTGAAAAGGAGAGAAGAATAGAAAAGAAAGAAAAAAGGAAAAAGGAGGAAAGAAGACAACAAAAGAAATAAAATGCAGTAAAAGAAAAATTTTTTAAGACTGTGAGGAAATTATATGAATATCACGTTTTCAGATTTCAATCTCCAGTCTATTCATATGCCAACTCATTTATTATTAAAGCATGACATTCCTGAATCACTTAGAACATATTCCTGTTAATGAAATTATTCAGATACACACAAGAAATAATAATAGAAATAAGCACTACAGCAAATGTACTTCCCATCAGGGCACTCAGACAGCAGAAAGAAAACATCATGCAACAATTTTGCCTGTCAGTTTTCTCAGAACTCAAGAAAAATGACAGGAGCTGTTGAATTTACTTGTTTATATTGTTTATATATGCAGTATGAGACACTCATTCCAAGTCTTTTCATCCACATACAGGTGAAATACTGCCTCTGTTGAAATCAATGAGAGTTTTGCTATTGATTTAAATAAAACCACCATTCTGGTCACTGTTTGTATTCTGTTTCTCTCGGGGTTTAGAGAGATTCTTAAAAAAAAAAAAAAAAAGAATCATCCCTGGCAAAGGGAAAAACTGTTTTCATTCTGTGGGAAAACTGTGCTGTTTACCCAGTGCAGTAATTTGTATTGAGTCAATCTGAAGTGCTCATCAACAAGTGTTCTTGACAGACTACTGATGTTACAGAAGAAAATTAGTATATATATTTTTTCATTGATTTGGTTACTAATCTCATTATGGCAATTATTTATAGCCCATTTTCACTATTCTGCAAAAAAGAAAGAGTAAAGCACACATGAAATGTCAGTGTATGAAATATCAGAAACCATTTTACATTACTGCAATTATATGCAACTACAAAATGACTGTACAATAGGAGCATTTATCACACTTCTATCCATATTTTTTTTTTTTTTACTGATTTATTCCCATACAGATTATGTGGTATAAAGATGGGCAACACACTGACTTTCTTAATGCATCACCACCTTGTATGCCTTACTGTAACGTAGGCTGTAAATGACCATCCTTAGGGGTGCAGAGGTGCAGCTCTTTCACATGGGTTTAGCTGGGCTGGCAGCCAAACACTA
>NW_010332275.1:35714-37410 GCF_000700745.2 Antrostomus carolinensis
GGCCAAGAAGGCCAACAGCATCCTGGCCTGTATCAGAAACAGTGTGGCCAGCACTACCAGAGAACTCATCCTTCCCCTGTACTCAGCATTGGTGAGGCCACACCTTGAACACTGTGTCCAGTTTTTGGGCCCCTCATTACAAAAAGGACATTGAGGTACTGGAGCATTTCCAGAGAAGGGCAACAAAGCTGGTGAACTGCCTGGAGAACAAGCCTTATGAGAAGCGGCTCAGGGAACTGGGGTTGTTTAGCCTGGAGAAGAGAAGGCTGAGGAGGGACCTTATCGCTGTCTACAACTACCAGAAAAGAAGTTGTAGCAAGGTGGGTGTTTGTCTCTTCTCCCAAGTAATGAGTGATAGGACAAGAGGAAATGGCTTCAAGTTGCACCAGGGGAGGTTTATATTTGATATCAGAAAAAATTACTTCACTGAAAGGATTATCAGGCACTGGAACGGGCTACCTGAGGAAGTGGTTGAGTCACTGTCCCTGATGGCATTTAAAAGACAGGTAGATGAGACGCTCAGAGCGATTGTTTAGTAGCGGACAGGTATGGTTGGACTTTTCCAACCAAACAATTCTATGATTCTATGACCATCAAGAGAAGTCCCCAGCTTTCCTGTCAACCCTCATTAATGTACTGAACATTATGTTAGATGATATGGAATATCTCACTGGCATATCCAAATGCCAGTTTCGGGTTTGCTACACTTTCCCCGCAGTCCTTTGCACTTGCAGACTAGCAAAACACGACGAGGTTGGAAATATCCTCATCTTCCAGTAACAACTCAAAATATTAGTATTTTAACAACACTCTTTTCATAAAAAATCCCAACTGAAACCAAAACACGCTATTCTAGTGACTAAGAAAATTAACTCTATCCTAGCATGTGGTGGCTTGGCCTTGCCGGAATTCCCGGTCCTGACCAAGCCACTCTACCACCCCCCTCAACAGGATGGGAAGGGGAGAAAAAAAGATGGAACAAAACCCACAAACTCATAGGTTGAGACAAAAAATAGTTTAATAGCAACAAAACAAAGTTGTGTGCATAGAAGCGAAAGACCAAAATATTTATTCTCTACTTCCCATCAGCAGGCGATGTTTGGCCACTTCCCAGGAAGCAGGGCTTCATACGCATAGCGGTTGCTTTAGAGAACAAATATAAATAACAAATGCCCCCCCTTCCCCCTCTATTCCCCTTGCTTTTATTTCTGAGCAGACGTCATATGGTATGGAATATCCCTTTGGTCCGTTTGGGTCAGCTGTCTTGGCTGTGTCCTCTCCCAAGACCTTCTCCATGCCCAGACAACTGGAAATGTTGGAGAGACAGCCTGCACTGCTCAACAGTAACCAAAACACTGGTGTGTTATCAGCACCTTTGTAGCTACTAATACAAAACACAGCACTCTGAGGGCTGCTACAGGGAAAATTAACTCCATCTCAGCCAGACCCAATACACAGCAGAACCAGGACAACACAGTATCGTGTGTCACAAACAGATTTAAGCCCCAGGCTTTATCGGTTTTTTCCCAGCCATTACGATTGAGCAAGTTCTTTCCCAGCTCAAAAGCAACCAGCAATCCAGCACAGGACTTTAAAGATCTGCAGTTGGGCCTTTTGAGTAGAAAAGGCTGTTTCAGAGCCCAAGGTCTAACACAGCTGCTCACGGAGGGAACAGCCAGAGAACCCCAGCGAGCAC
>NW_010332276.1:0-12541 GCF_000700745.2 Antrostomus carolinensis
CGGCTGTTTCCCTCGTGGGAGAACAGAACCGAGGGTTAGAACTCTGCACCCGCTTTGCAGTCGGGCTGCGTTCCACTCAAACAACACACACACTCAGTCACACAAAAGGGAAGGGCCCTTCACTCCACTCACTCACTCACTCACTCACTCACTCACTCACTCACTCAGACAACAAAATATGGCAATTAAACAATAGTCAGGTTCTCTTGTAGTGTAAATTGTAAACCGTTAACCATTTGTCACAGGTCCACACCAAGCAGTATAACTTAAACCATAATACATGGTACTGGGTTTTGTTTGGGGGTTTTTTTGTTTGTTTTTTTTTGGGGGGGGGTTGAGGGTTTTTTTACAAAAGATGTATAAGATGATATCTAGTCCCACACAGTGCTCCTGTTGCGTGAGTCCTCTTCAGCAGTTGCCTGTTCTTTAATCTTTTTCCAAAATTTTAGAGGGTCTGGAGTGGAAGTTCAGGTCATTTGAGGGAGGCGTGGGGGTCCCATGAGGAAGTAAAATCAATAAGTGGAGCTGAGTCTCCTAGATCTTCTGACTCTTCCTTTTGAGCAGTTAAATCCTGTGGAGGCGCAGAGGGACTTGTGGAGGCCTCACCTGTGACTGCAGCAATAGCAGAGGCGGTGGTAGTTTGATCTGCCCATAATTGGCATAAAGAATCAGTAATTAACCTCCATGTAGTTAACAGGGGCGTTGCAAGGGGATCACCTAGAGTTGTGGCATCAATAAGGAGCTTTCCTGCCTCTTCCCAAGCAGCAACTTGGAAAGCAGAATTAGCACCTGAAGGTGCGCCGCTATTTCTGCACCATGTCAGTAGCTTTCGAACTGCTGTCTCATCATATTTAAGTCCTCTTGTCTTCAAAATGCGCATTAAAATAGTCAATATAGATTTTTCCTCTGCTGACATTTATGTACCCATAACTTGGGGGGAGGGAGGGGGGGGTAATTTCTTCCCAGTTGCTCACTTGCTTCTTGTAGATCGGGTCTAACCAGCTCTATGGTCCACTGCTTCCCTTCGTCATATGCCGGTTTCTTGTAGATTTGGGTCTTGTGCAGCTCTATGGTCCGCTGCCTCCCCTCGTCGATACAGCAGAGCAGCTCTATGGTCCGCTGCCCTCTCCCCAAGCTGAGCTCCACCACTGGCCGCTCTCTGGTCCTCGGTCCTCTATCCCCACGTTGGGATCACGTCAGGGTCACCAATTGCAGCAGATGAAATGACCAACACCGAGATGTGTTCAGGCATCAGCACTTTATTGAAGCTTTGCACTGCTTATATATCCTTTTGTCCTTCCCCATGTCCCAAGCACGTGGCACTCTTTCACTTTTGATTCATTCCCCCTTATCACACACGCGCCTGAACAATTGACACGATTGGATAACTCCACCTGTTCACGAGCCATTCTTTTACTTCTGACTAGTTACTAATTACAGCTCACAAACCATCCTTATCTTGTCTCACACACATTCTTTCTTGTTTTTTCCACTTTGTTTTACTTTTCACTCAAGGTCAGGAATCAATTGCTCAAGGCTGAAGCCGCCTGCAGCTTTGGCTCTTAAAGCACTAACAATTCCCCCTTTTTGTTTTTATACCAACAGATGACAGCCAATGTTATTGTTATCCATGGCTATTTGAGGACCCAGCTCCAGTGAACATGGTGTTATCTGGTTCCTTTGGTGGGCAAGTGCTCATGCTACAAGAACTATTGCAAGTGCCCATGGGTCACGTGGGCCTTGAAGACCAGCATGCTCTCATCATCAGGGAGCATCATCCAGCAGCCCTTATCAGACCTGCCCTGGCTGAACATAAGTCACATCATTTTGCATCAAAAACAGTCAACTATTTTGTGCAAAAAAAGAAAAAAAAAAATCCTTTAGAAAGGAATATACCTCCCAGGTATATTCAGCTTTAATCACAGCATCGCTACAGCCATCAGCCTAAGCTGGCCTGGAAAAAGAGCTGGCAGATGTGCCTGCAGGGTGGGGACATCTCCCCATTTCCCAGGCTTCCCGGTACGTGGAAATGCTCAGGTACTTGGAGAGGAGTCACAGAGTCCAGAGAGCAGAAAGGAAGAGGCCAGTCACCTCCCGCACTGCTTGCCAACTGCTGGCTTATCCCACAAACTGTGTCCCATGCCAAAGCTCTTAAAATCACAAACTGCATTGAAACACTTCTGCTCACTTAAAAATCCAACAGTTTGGAGTTGCTGATGTAGATGCACAAAGAGCAGAGTGGATATGCACAGGCTGGGAGGAAAACCAAGGAGCTATCGGAAGCACCTGCCCAACCAAGTCCCAGGAGAGATGAAACAGCGCAGCTATTTACAGACATGCTGGAAACCGTCACATGGTAACTAAACCAACAGCCCGTGCAAAGCTAATCATCTACCCATGGTTCTAAGAAAAAGTGGGAACATTAATTCCTGTAATTATAGGCCATTGAACTTGGGGCAGGGAAAGGAGAGAGTGATTTTTCAAGACCCTATTTACAGACCCAATACACACCTCAAAGGAAAAGTCAGCAACAGTCCTAACTGCACGGCGCGATGCTATCCGAAGTGCCTGTGGTCTGCGTTGCAAACACCCAGCCCCGTGTCAGACTAGCTCAGAGCGCACTGGCTCCCATCCCTTCCTGGGGCACCTCTCTTTGCTGCTGCCCTCAGCATCCCATGCCCACCAACGTAACATATAGGGCAGTTCTGACCGATCCTCAACCCTGCAGACAGCTCCACGCACTTGCCAAAAGCGCACAGAGCGGAGACGTGTCTCTGCCCTCTCTCCAGCCTCACAAGGCCTTTAATTAAACAAACTGCCCTGTTCTACCCCATTTCACTACGTTACGTAGCTTGGGAGTTTGCACACGCTTCCTTGTACCACAGTACTGGTCTCCAATAATAGATCTCATCTGTACTTGTCTTTCCAGCTTGATGAGTACCTAGCTCTGCTATGAGGACAGTGAACAGAAAAGATCAAATGCTCCCAAACTCAGACTCTGTGCTTGCACAGATCAGGTTTTGCCTCGGACACCACAGTCAGACAAAAGCCATATGAGCCATTACCTGGACCAGATTGGCACTGTACTTTAGAAGAGAGAGATTTTCCTTTTTTGTTTCCTTAGTGGTAGATAAGAGAGTTCAGAAAATGGTATTTTTCAGCATATAGAGCGATAAGATAAGTAATGAAAGTTCAACACAGCCACTGAAATTAAAGTTACATTGACAGCAGCAGACACAGCTTCTAGTGCAAAGCACCCTCAGCTCACATGAAACCAAGAGATGCATTTTCAAAGCAGCCTGATGCACAGAAGTGTTGAAAACCCTCAGACATCTCTGAAAATCACTGCCACAGCTTTTGTCCCTGAGAGAGAGAGGGAAGCAAACAAGCAGGAGCCACGACTCAGCCTGAGTGATTTCCACGCAGCTGTTCTGCTCCCTCTTCTCTCCAGAATCACATTCTCCTGGAATTAAGTTATGGCATGCTTTGGAATTACAGTGGTTTGCAAAAATCACTGTAATTCTGCTCTGCAATAACTCCTGTGACATAATCTTGCTGTGGCAAATGGATTTCTTGCAGACGAAGAAAACCCTGCACTCAGATGGCACTGCCTCCCCCATGTGCTGTTTGTTTTGGAGCAGGAGTAGGAGCTGCTGGAAGGCACAGAGAAGCTCTTTGCTCCAATGCTGCACCACTGGTAGCAGCAGAGAAACCCAGCAAAAAAAAAAGTGGATTTGGTCACTTTGCCACAGCCTGGACACCTTTGCTAATGCTGCCAGCAGCAGTGCTCAATCCAGAGCTCCGTCTCATCTGGGAAAGGGGTGCTCATCCCATGGGAAACAGGCTGACACTTCAGTCAGGTGACAGGCACAGCCATGCTGAACCAGGCCTGCAGAAGGAGGGGAAGATCCTGCAGAGCCCACGGGCACGTCAGCTTCCCTCCGCCCAGCTCATCCCCACTCACCGCCATGTATGGCCGGCACCCCGCATCCCGTGTTTTGGCAATGGAGTCCACAAGCTGCCCGCTAATGCCAAAGTCACAGAGTTTAATATTTCCATTTCTGTCCAGAAGAATATTGGAAGGTTTGATGTCTGCAAGGGAAAGAAATTTAAACCAGTAAGCCACAGCTGGAGCTTTCAATTTCAAGAAAAGCAGCTGCAGAGAATGGACACCAGCAGTGCTGTGCAATCACTGTTGCCCCTTGCCATGGGGTGGGTGGGTGGCGAGTGGATGGCTTGCTGCTGCCGAGGGTCCTTACTGGGAACAAGAGGAGATGGAGCCAACCTCAAAGATGCCTGCAGGCATAGGCAGACACCAAACCACCTTGACATTATGCTTTTGTGGAAAACCACAATGAAACAGCCACTGGCGACAGACTTGGGCAAAACCTGTACTCACACTCATGGTAGTACATGTTAATTACACTTTGACTTGAAGCAAAGGCCGCTTAAAATCTTTGGAATTATTTTTGTAGGCAAGAAGAAAAAGACGTGAACTCACCTCTGTGAATGATTTTCAAGTTTTCTTTTAAGTGGTTTAGTGCTTTCACAGTCTAGGAAAGAAAAACAGATGAAAAATAAGCAGATGTCGTAAGATTCTTGTGATTTTTAAACTTCTGGAGCTCTAAGAAGGTGGAAAAAACATTTAATATGTTGGGATATCAATGCTATAATATGCCATGTAATAAAAGCATTTTCCTCCCAATCTTTCCTGCAAACAGGAGGTGATATAAGAGAGGGCATGTGCTTAAGTAAACACATACCACTTGTTGTTACCTGGAAAGATCACACTCTGGGTGAGCAGAGCAAGAGGTGAAGTCAAGCCATTTCTGATGTTAATTATCTTGAGTAATAACTTATTTAATGCCATATGCTGTGCTTTTTCAGTTGGTAACAACAGTTCCCATTCCACTGGCTGAGCAGCAGCAGTGTGGAGAGCAGCAAAGGAGGCTGTTCTGATTTAACCATTCACCATTAAACTGAAGAGACACTTCGGGAGCCTGATTTCACAGGATGATTTTAAAAAACCCCTGATAGTTCACCATTTTAATTCATTTCACTTCTGCTGAAGACTATTGAAACCAATGGCCAAAAGACTGCCTTGAAGACGACGGTAAGAGGGTGTTCATGTTGTGCTGCAAAGCACTCTGAAGCTGTGCAACTGTAAGGATGAAGTCTAGCACAGAGTAACAACTCCCAAAAGGCCGGTCCTGTCTGCTCACACAAGCCCGTGTTCAAGTGTTTAGGTAACTAAAAGCTCTGGCAGGCTCTGGGGCAGCTGAAGTGCTGTCCCCTCCTCACTGATCACCTTTGCTCCTCCAGTGCAGGTTTCTGCTCTGGCGGCAGAAGCTACTACATCTCTCTGAAAAAGGCATCAGCGGATTTTTAGGCAAGCCCATAGTGGAATGAGACTGGTTGGCCTCCTTGGACCTGAGCTTCAGCAAGAGAAAGCCTGCTGGACTTAGTAACTGAACATTGGCTTCCTCCACAGCTCAAAACCAAAAGTTTGCTTTGCAGGGCCAAAACTTGCCCTTGTTTTTAGATAACCAAGGGTTCATTTTGGCAGAGCCAAGAAGATTTTTACAGGGCTCCTTAAAGGGAGATAGTGGGCTCCATGTAGCAGGGCTGCACTCAGATACCCTGGTTGGGATTCACCTCACTTCACCATCTAAGGCACCAGGAGACTGGAACTCAGCTCCCATATACAGAGGCACCGATCTCTCCCCACTGACTCGAGAGAGAGGGTAGGTAATTCACTGACCCTTATTCTCAAACAGTTTGGTGGAGTTCACGTGCCCTTGCTATAAATGCCCCATCACTTGTTTCCTTTACAAACAAGAGAAGGGGACACAGCTGTTTATTTTAGGCACCTTCCCTGGGATGAGATGACCTGCACCCACCTTCAACTGATGCCACCACTAGTGCACATGAAGTGATCCCTTAGGAAGGGGCTGGTGCCTATGCTGTCAGCACTGATGTTCAAGCAGGAGGCTTGTCTTGGAATTTCTTTATGAACTGATTACAGACCCCAGGACCTGCTTTTCCAACATGCAATATGCTAGGAGAAAGTCTGAGTATACTCAAGGATCATTACAATCATGGTGCAAAACAACAGCAGCAGCTGTGCTGCACACAGATCCTAACCAGCTTTCTCACATAGGACTGAAAGAGACATGAATTTTTCACATCAGCTTCAAAAACATACACAAAAAGTTTTAACAAAATACTCACAGCTAAAGTGATTTTGCCTAGGATTTCTTCTGGAATAACATCATCTAATACACTATATACATATTTGTAAAACTTATCAAACGAGGTAGACATGAGCTCCATACAGATCCAACAGTCACCCTGGAAAGAGAAAAGAATTTGTGTTACTGTCAAGACAAAATCCAGAGAGCACAAGGTGATCCTTTGAATTCAATAAAATACATTAACAGCAACACACATTTGACAGGAGGGATGGAATTAATCTTTACTAATTTTAGCAATGGAAAACTTGCCCCTATAGACACCTCTCACCCACCTCATTCACTGCAGAGGAATCTAGCTGACCTCCTCAGACCTAATATTACATTTTAGATGCCTGAACCTAGATGAATCCAAGTTTCAAAAACTGTTTGGCTCTCCAGAAGGCTGTAGGCACAGTGAAACACCAGCATGCACAGTAAGACTAAAAAAAAATCCCTTCACCTTACAACTACCCTGCAGAGGACAGAAGACACTTCACACAACATTCAGAGATATCACCTAAGGAAGAAAAAATAAAAATAAACCCAAGTGTGTGGGGGGTTTTGCTGATTTGCATCTTACAGTTAAACAATTTAAATTCAGAAAACTGTAAAACATATTAGTGTCTGTGTTAAACCAAACTAAGCTTATACCACAGGAGAATAACATGTCTCTCTCCTGAGAGACTCACAATGAGAGAGCTCACTCACAATGGATTCGCTGGGGATGAGAAATGAGTCCCTACAATATAGAAGGACTTAATCTTTTATTTTAGTATGTATGAGAAAGCTTAGCCATGGATTATCTTAGTTATTTCAATCTTTTTGAACATTTTACTTCCAGTTGAGGATGACTGTGAGGGTGGTGAGACACTGGAACAGGTTGCCCAGAGAAGCTGTGGCTGCTCCTCCCTGGAAGTGTTGAAGGCCAGGTTGGATGAGGCTTTGAGCAGCCTGGTCTAGTGGAAGGTGTCTCTGCTGATGGCAGGGGGGTTGGAACTAGATGAGTTTTAAGGTCCCTTCCAACCCCAACCATTCTATGATCCTGTGGCAGAAAGCTTTACATGAGCTATTTCTGTAGTCTCTCATGCACTTCAGGCAACTCTTCATTGCTAGAAATACCAAAACAATAGAACTGGACCTGTCCTCACCAGAAGCAACATACTCATACCTATCTTCTACAGGTTGTATCACAATGAGTGTTAAAGCTGCGTTAGCTGTCAAAAGCTAAGTGCAGAATGGAGCTGATTAGACTGGTTGTCTTATCCTAGCTAAAGACCACCTACAACGCTCTTGTAGGGAGCAGCACCTTGTACAGTCAGAGCACAGAATGTCTGTCTGCTTACAACTAAGCTGCACCCTCCTGTGATCTAAGAAGCAACACATAGAGGAGAAACTTCCCCAAGTAATTATTCTACAGAAAGCAGATTTTTCCTGACCAGACAAAACACAAACCAGCTAAACTCAATGTTAATATATGGAAAGGAAAGTAGGAATAAAACCTAGGGTATAGACATGCTGGATGTGTGGCAAAGCCCTGTGCTCCCATCCTGCACACCCAAGTCAATTCTGTTTGAAGCAATCCCCCAGTGCTGATGGGAGTCAGGACTAATTCTCGAGTTACATTTAGCTGATGGAAAAGCTTGTAGAGCCACAGATTTTAAGGCAAAAAAGGGCTTTTCTGGTACTCCGAATGACCTCTTGTGAAACACAAGTCAAGGAACTGCATCTGCCAAGATGTCTCCCAGTCCAAATGCTTGGTTTAGTGGGAAAAGAAGTGCCCAGCAAAGGTGCTGTCAAACACTGCACGCTGGTATCAGCAGGGGAGGTGGTGCCACCCAGCTTGGTCTTGAGCTGCTCACACACGTGCAAGGCTGTTTTCAGCAACAGACAGCAAACTGCCAGGAAGCGTCCCTCACGCCACCAGTGTTACAGATGCTGCTGCCTTCAGTGACAGCGAATCCATCACTGTCTACTGCCAAAGGAGGAATGGAATGGAATGGAATGGAATACTTTAGAGGGAAGAGACCTACAATGTTCTAGTCCAACCGTCTGACCCCTTCAGGGCTGACCAAAAGTATGTAGTTAAGGGCACTGTCTAAACACCTCTTAAACACTGACAGACAAGGGACATTGATCACCTGTCTAGGAAGCCTGTTCCAGGTTTTGACCACCTGGACCTTCTTATGTCCTGTTTAAACCTCCCCTGAGGGACACAGCTGTGAACCATTTCCACGCATTCTGTCCTTGGATCCCAGGGAGAAGAGATCACCACCTCTCTCTCCACATCCCCTCCCCAGGAAGCTGTAGAGAGCAATAAGGTTGTCCCTCAGCCTCCTTTTCTCCAAACTAAACAAGTCCAAAAAGTCCTTAGCTGCTCCTCATAGGACATTCCTTCCAGCCCTTTCACCAGCTTTGCTGCTCTCCTCTGGATGCTTTAAAGGACCTTCACATCCTTCTTAAAGGGTGGGGCCCAGAACTGCACACAGCACTCCAGGTGAGGCCGCACCAACACTGAGTACAGCGGGATAATCACCTCTTTTGACCAGCTGGTTATAATAGAGAGAGTCTCTCCCTTCTGAGAAGAGGGGATCTGTTTTCCTAGAAAGGGCTGAGCCACCAGTGTGTGTGGAAGAAGACTGTGAGTTCCGAGCCATGGGCAGCCCCATTTTATGCTGCTAATTTGGCACCAGGCTTTTTACACCAGCATGAGGCAGAGCAGGATCTACTGTCACTCATTGAAGGGAAATGGCTGCTACAGGCCTGAGGCCAGAAAACACATATTTCACCTGAAACAAAGCAGAAGGGACTGAGGCTCACGCAGCAAGTGCAGTGCAGTGAGAAGAGAACGTGACTGGTGCTTCAGAAGGCATGAAGAACGGTAAACTCAGACTGCTAGAGAATGAAAGAGTGGCTACGGATGAATTTGATTTATTTAGATTTAGATTGCAGAAGTGAAATTAGACAACACATGCAGAAAATTTCCTTTTGTAGCACTACCAACAATTGCAAAGTGCAGCTGAGGCACTTCCATATTATCAAGGGTGGCTTGGAGAAAGCAATGTGGATCCAGCACTAGTGATGTGGATGAATCAAGTGAAACTGGAACCACACCAGACTCTTTACAAGCTATCTGTAGTGAGGCAAGCATGGACTTATTCTACTGGCTGCAAGATCATTCAAAATATTGCTTCTGTTCTGACCAGCTTTGTATAAAAAATTGGAACTGTGCTATATTCTCATGTTATTGTACTGAGACTGCAGGGGACTGGATTTTTTTCAAGAATGCCAGAATATTACTGACCACCTGCAGCCTTGGATTTATGTCCAACTGCACCAATATTGCGTCTTCAGTCACCCAGGTTACAACAGTTGGTGTTTGTACAGCAGAAGTCAACTGAAGTGAAACAACAGGCAACCTTATTAGAGCCATTACCATAACAAAAGCTTCAGAATATACCTTGTGCATCTGCAGGGCTGGGATGTGTGTGTTATCAAAAACTCAAACAAGTACAATAAATTATTATCCAATGTTAATTTAACCATAAAAAAACCTGTACATGATCAAAAGCACCAAATGAAAGACTTAGTTTACTTGGACTCCTGAAGTATATGCCACATAGAAATCCTGGATATGGGCAGTTATTGACCTGGTAATATAAAAATCTACCTGATTAACATGAATTCACGTCAGCAAGATCAATGACAAAAGATGACAGACCTTCTTAATTATGCAGCTTCATTAAGGCTGGTGGCAAGATTCAAGTCTACAGGTTCTTCTCTCTTCCTGGGACTTGCAAAGACAGCTTTACCTATTGGCAAAGCTGATGAATTTTACTGAGAACAAAAAGGAAGACCGGTAGGGACAACTGGGTACCAGTCACCCAGTCCCCTTTCTGATCAAATACAAAAATGTGCTGATGTGCATGGGAAAGTTTTGCTTCACTATGAATTGTGAGGACAAAACCATCTTATTGGAAGTTTCTCTTTAATTTATGCTCCTAGGTCAGGTTGATTTCCAATTATAAAATGACAAAAGAAGCATTTTGATTTTCTCTTCCAGTTAGAACTATTCTTCCAAATAATATATTTTAGTCCTTACTGGGTATTAAATTACCAGATGCTAATGCACATCTTGTAGGCGTTCCAAAAAACGTCACAGAACACCCTGCATATTTCATTCAAAATATCACTGCTTGTCTCCAGGATATACAAAAAACCTGCTTAACCAGCAACTGGGACACTTCAACTTCTAAATAGTGTCCCGAGTTGACATTTGACAACTAAGCATGTCACAAATATACCACCCATTTGGGGCCACCCAGCTGGAATGCAGCCTGGCAGAAAAGGACCTAGGAGTCCTGCAGAACACCAAGTTGAACATGAGCCAACAGCGTGCCCTTGCTGCAAAGGTGGTGAACAGTACCCTAGGCTGCATTAGGCAAAGCACTGCCAGCCCATTGAGTGAGGTTCCCCAGTACAAGAGAGACATGGACATACTGGAGACAGTCCAGCAAAGGGCCGCTAAGATGATTGAGGGACTGGAGTATCTCTCCTGTGAGGGAAGGCTGAGAGAGCTGGGACTGTGCAGCCTGGAGAAGAGAAGGCTCAAGGGGATCTCACCAATGTCTATAAATACCTGAGGGGAGGGCACACTGAGGACAGAGCCAGGCTCTTTTCAGTGGTGCCCAGTGACAAGACAGGAGGCAATGGGCACAAACTGACACACAGGAGGTTCCCTCTGAACATCAGGAAACACTTTTTCACTCTGAGGGTAACTGAGCACTGGCACAAGTTGCCCAAGGAGGCTGTGGCATCTCCATCTCTGGAGATATTCAAAAGCTATTTGGACATGGTCCTGGGCAAGTGTCCCTAGGTGGCCCTGCCCGAGCACGGGAGTTCAACAAGGTGAACTCCAGAGGTCCCTTCCAACATCCAGCATTCTGTGACTCTGTGATACCAACACTAAAGGCGTTAAATACTAAATACTAATAAATACTAAAGGTGTTACTGCACTGTAGGGAGTGGCCAACTTTTTATGCAAGTTGCATCTACACTACTGAGAATTAAGAATGTCATCACCCTCACATAGACTTATATGACACAGAGGACACTTATCCTATTGACTGGGAACTGATCATGAGGACAGGTGCCTTCAGCAATGTCAACACAGCCAAAGATTTCCAGAGAAATAGGGTATTGTGTATCAATAGCCAAGAAAGCAAACACCTTGTTATCAACTGACCAGGGATACAGCCACGATTCACACCAATATCAGTGCTGTGCTACTGACACATCCGTATTAGCTCTTCTTTCCTGTCAGCAGAAGCTCCCCATGGGTTAATTTACCTGGCTTCCTGGGCATGTTCTGCAACTTGAAATGAATTTTTCATTGAGTAATTTTATCAACGATTAAGCTTGTTGGTTTAAACTTGACTTGGCTACACTCGCACTGTGGAGGAGTCACTGCTGAGATACCAAGTCAGACAATACTTTTTTCCTCTTCTCCTCTTGAGAAGAAAAGTAAAAGGTTTTGAAAGAGCAATCAGTGTGGTCATGATAACTAACCAAACATTCCCAGCCTTACAGGTACTGACTCAAACTAGATTACCTGTAAAGTTTCCAGCAGACATGCAAGAAAAGAAGACTGGACCTAAAAAACCTCCGAAGAGCAACACTCAGGGTGAAAGTCTCAGGGCTGCAGTCCTATGGCTTAGCCCAACATTCTTCTCTTACGAGAGTTCCTTACGAAGTTCAACAAGGCCAGGTGCAAGAACCTGCATCTGGATCAGGGCACTCACCAGTATAAATAAGGACTAGGGGATGAAGGGATTGAGTGCAGCCCTGCAGAGAAAGACCTGGAGATACTGGTGGATGAAGAATTGGACATGAGCCAGTAACGTGCGCTTGCAGCCCAGAAGGCCAACTGTATCCTGGGCTGTATAAAAAGGAGTGTGGCCAGCAGGTCAAGTGAGGTAAATCTCCCCTCTACTCCACTCTGGTAAGACCCCCCCTGGAGCACTGCATCCAGCTCTGGAGTCCCCAGCACAAGGAAGACAGAGATCTGTTGGAGTGGGTCCAGAGGAGGCCACAAAAATGGTCTGAGGGCTGGAACAGCTCTGCTGTGAAGAAAGGTTGAGAGAGTTGGGGTTGTTTAACCTGGAGAAGAGAAGGCTCTGGGAAGACCTTACTGCAGCCTTTCAGTATATAAAGGGGGTTTATAAGAAATACAGAGAGAGACTTCTTACCAGAGCGTGTAGCAACAGGACAAGGGGCAATGTCTTTGTATTGGGTTTGCGTGGCAAGGTTTT
>NW_010332277.1:0-19837 GCF_000700745.2 Antrostomus carolinensis
TGGCCTTCTTGGCCACTTGGGCTCTCTGCTGGCTCACATTCAGCTGCTGTCGACCACACCCCCACGTCCTTTTCTGCTGGGCAGCTTTCCAGCCACTCTGCCCCAAGCCGGTAGTGTTCCATGGGGTTGTTGTGACCAAAGCACAGGACTTGGCCTTGTTAAACCTCAGACAACTGACCTCGACTCATCTATCCAGCCTGTCCAGATCTCTCTGCAGAGCCTTCCTACCCTTGAGCAGATCAATGCTCCCACCCAGCTTGGTGTTGTCTGCCATATGCTTCTGTTGAGGGCTATCGAAGGGTCTGCAGTCCAATGAAATGAAGGTGAATGCACTGATACTGTCTATACTGCATGGCTAAATAAATCACCGGGAAGCCAGAAGAGTTCCCAAATATGGCAAGAGCACACCCGGTTCGTACACGATGTGCACCAAACCTGTTAACAAGTGGTAACGCTTACCAACCCTGCCATGCAGTGTATTAGGAGGTATTTTGTAAGGTGCAGATTTGAGCTGTGGGACAGCTACACCCCTCTCTCTCACTCTACCAGCACCATATCACAGTCATTGCACAGTCTTCTTGAACAAAGGGAAGGCACACGAGTGACAATTCTCACACTGACTCTGACAAAAGAGGGTTTGGCTATGGAAGAAAAGTCAACGGAAAGAAGTAGAAGAGTTTGTGGAGTTTCTTGGTCAACACCTGGAAGAAAAATGTTGGTGTAGAGCGACTGACTACTGACTAAACAGTAAGGGCATGACAGCATTATAGAAACCACCACCCGATCTGAGAACCCACTTATGGCAAATACAACTTGTAAAATGTGCACAGCATGACCTATCTACATGGCATTGCCTTCTATCTGAGGGAGGGGAACAGCCCTGGACTCTCAGGGAATCGGATCCCAATTCCCCTCAAACTCTGGGTATTTTTTTTTTTGTGCTTGATTTAAAACAACTTCAGAAACCTGGTAGGGGAAGGATATCAAACTCACCCATCAGCAGAGAGCACAAATAGAAATGCTAACGTTAAGAATTAAATTCAGTAAGAGTGGCAGTTTAATCTTTGTATCTTAAATGTCAAGAACTGGTATGGCAGAGACCCCAGGCAACGACCACATAGCACCGTCTTGATTGAGCCTTTGGGAGAAAGGTGGTAAAGTCAGCTTCCTATTCAGGAAAATCACTGACCAAGCGAACCTTAAAAGCCTGCAGGACCATAAACAGAGGTGAGAAAGTCTCACAAGCTGTCTGGCTTTAGGCTTGGACTGCTCACACATTTTCTGCAAGTTTATAGCTTCTGAGACAGTCTCTCTAGTGTTCCTTTTCTTCTGTGCAGCTGTTCTTCAGGAGGACAAGCACCAGCTTTCAACACAGGTGTCCTTTGCCACTGAAAATCAGCCCCCAAACTGTTACTTGCAAATGCTAGGAACAGAGGGTGAGGGAGCAAAAGGACACAAGACATGAAGGAGGTTCAAACATGAAGTACCACAGATATTTTGATGAAGATCTAGCATGTGATAAAAGGTGGATCAGTGTTCAAAGGGGGAGATTTCAAAAGAACTGAGGCAGAGAAATCCCCACATAGCTGGTGGTGGCTGGATTTGACAAGGAAAAAGGTTTGAATTTTGGTTAAGAGGTTCTTGCATGGTACTGAATAGTCCTTATCTGCTGCAGATCATTCACAACAAGCTATTTCTTTAGCTGAGCTAACATTAACTTTATTTTGAGTTTATCTTTGCTGTGCTATTTCAGTCTATGAGACCCAGCTGTGACTTTGATAGAACCAAAGGCACTTCATAGAGGTAAGGTGAACCACTACACATTGAGGACTGCAATGATCATCAGAACAGAATGATACCGGGTAAGACACTCAGTAAGAAATGAGTTGTTTGAAAGTCCCAGGCCATGTTTTCCAAGATGTGCATTTCAAGGTGGTAATTATTTGACAAAAAAATCCTCAGAACAGTCCTGAGAGTAGAAACCAGATCCACAGCTCTTCTCTCCAGCTACAAGGCTATCTCTACCACCAGAGCATCACCAGCTGTTGGTCCCAGACCAAGGGACCATTATACAGGGAAAGATCCCAGACAGACACTTAGAGCACACACAGACAATGGAGCTGGATGTCCAGGTCAAAAGAAAGACACCAGATTTTTGGGAACCTACATGGTTGGGCAGTGCTAGAAAGCAGGCAGGGCAAACTGTGGGAATTACATGAATTTTACATGCCTGTATCTCAGTTTGGTCTGTAGTTAGGTGGAAGAATCTTACCACTAACCATATTATATATGTGGTGTAAGAAATGAAGCTTTCTGTGTGAACTAGAGTACTTTCCTGAGGAAGCAAAAAAATACATTACATATAAAACAATATCCATGAAAAGATGTTTTCTGATTTAGTTGACAAGTTGTGTTTTCCTAAGCTAATATTACACATTTCCAACAAATTTCCTACATAGCTACAAATGTTGTACTAAATTAGCATTTATTAAAGATAATAAAGCTACGAGGGTTTTTGCTGACTGCAAGATTACAGACTTATCTCTTTCCCAGAGCAAGTGAAATATCATTAGTTATTTCCTTTTCAACTTTTATAACACTTTGTCCAGAGCAGTAAAATTGTCATTTCATTTTTACAGACCGGTTCACAGATAAAGTAGAAATCAACTAGTCGCACGGTGCATTTTGCTGAAGAATTAGCCCCATATAAGAATCTCTCAGTAGTTAAAATAAATCCAGCTGCTGGTTACTTGTAGGCAGAGGAAATTACAACGGTTATGTTATGATCTATGATTTTCCATTTGCAGATCTAAATGGAATCTAAAAGATAACGGTTCAACGACAAAAGCTGAAGGTCAACTCCAAGCAAATCACTTGACTTCTTAAAGGGGTTTATCTAATGCACCGTGCTGGATATACCTCCTTCTAACACTCTGATATTTTGCAATTGCTAGCATTCACAAACCATTAACAGGCACCCAAAATCCTAAGCCAAACACTACTGTAATAAAACAGGCTATATAATGTAAAAATGTATTACCATCTTAATGTAAAAGGCATTACATTGCATGATACTGAAAAACTTCTCCACTCAAGGTCAAAACAAAAGGTCTGTTTCCTATTTAAGAACAAGTCCTTGCAAGAGATGGTGTTCACTTGCCAACTTTCATAAAAAAGATTAATCCACAACATCAATATGAATATAATTTTTCATACTAAAATACAGATTTATTTTAAGGAAGTGGATAATATTTGTATTACATTTTATAGGCCCCTATAGTTACATCTGGTCCTTATTTATTTAAATTTTATTCAGCTTGCATAATATTTTTGCTTACAGTTATATTCTCTCAGATCAGAAAAGCTAAAACCTGAAAATTCAATGGCACTATTCATTAACATTCCTTCGGTCTGCAGTCATAGACATTTGCAAGCTCTCCTTTGATTCTGAAATAATAAAACTAAGGTAATAAGATGTTTAGTGTAAAAATATATGACTTAAGTCAGAATGATAGAAAGAGCTATGTTTCTATGAATCACATGCCAAAGCAAACCAAAGTTTTTCAAAAAGTATACACGCTCATTTTAGAGGGAATAATAAAACACAGGAGTATATATTAAAATGCTAACTCTCTCCCTCTCATTATTTTATTAAATAAGAAAAATATGAAAGTTTACAGTGTACAGTGCACAACACAGGTTAGAAAGGATGGGTGAGATCC
Organism: Antrostomus carolinensis; assembly: GCF_000700745.2. Taxonomy (NCBI): domain Eukaryota; kingdom Metazoa; phylum Chordata; class Aves; order Caprimulgiformes; family Caprimulgidae; genus Antrostomus; species Antrostomus carolinensis. Next base: position 3,723 of record NW_010332277.1, read on the forward strand.
TGAATGCGCATGACACAGGAAGCCAAAAGCCAGTGGCTTCAACCAGCAGTGAGCAAGACACTCCTGAAGTCCCTTCTGACATGTCCTACTGCTTTTGTATATTGTTAGCTTAAATTTCATGGTTGATTTACACCCCTGGAAGACACCAACTAGCACTGCTAGGCAAGCTAGCAGTACGGTCAGCTGAAGCCTTGCCAAAGATCCATCAGACAAATGATTTGCAAAAACTTACTACTCTAATTCCCTTTGGTGATAACTCATGTACAAAGCAGTTTGGTTTTTTTCATGCTGTTGTAAGCTAACATCCTTCTGGAATTATGATGAATCCACCAACTTAATTTCAACATTATCCAACCAAGAGATAAAGCAATTCCTCACAATTTCAAGCTAACTGCATTTACCACTCTGTCATTAAATTGCCTTCTGTTTTACAAATGTGGGTGATGGTTAAGAAGTGATTGCGTTTTTTTTTTCTCTCTCAACCACAAACTTTTCCTCTACAATACCCAAGCCATGATTAAAAGCTTCAGGCTTCTATTACCATTTTTCATTCTATTGTTCCAATCACTGTGCGACAGACTTAACAGCAAGAAAATCTATAGTCAATACATTGCTGAAACCCTCCTGAGGCCAATATCTTTGCTTTTCATTTGTACTTACAAGGTAAGCATATTCCACTAAAACAGTTTCAGTCTTAGCTGCACTTGATGACTGTCTACAAAGTCGCTCAGACCTCGTCTATCTATAACTGACGGAGTTATTTTTGCCTGAATCTAAATATAACTGAGGTGGGAGGGAGGGAAGAAAGCTCAACCAAGGGTGAACCTGTTTGTTTAGTGACACAGAAGTCACACCAGTCCTCATGTTTAGGTAGGTCCCCACTGCTGACTGCAGCATGGCACAAAACAGAGAGAGCAGACTTGGCTTCGGTATTAGTAACAGCCTGCTCTTGGCAGCGAGGAGATCCTAGCAGGGTAATTAGCCCTCACAGCTCCAGGGGCAAACATCAGGTCTTGAACAGCTGCAATTTAAAGTCACAGTTTTCTTGATTATTCCCTTGTCCTTCTGTAACAGATGGGGTTTATGCAAGGTATGACTCACCTGGACTGCCAGAATGAATCTAAATATTCTTCTGTCAAACTGCATCCCCACCATCACCAAGCTCCCCCTGCTCTGCCGCAAGCCAGAAAGCCTTCTGGGCTAACCAAGGTGATTAGAAAAGCTCTTTCTGACTCTGGCATTACCAGCTCTCACACCAACCAGTGTTAGCTGAGTATATTCTGTTACTTTTTGGAGCATTGCTCAAGTGTTCCAATTCCCTGGCTTTGTGAAACATTTTATTTTACAGATGGAGTATCTTCAAGTTTGTTAATTGCCTTAAAAATGCTTCTTATTAAAGTCAGCTGAAAGCAAAAGTAAAAAAATATATTTATCAAATTCAAAGAAGAAAACCCAGTATAAAAATTCTGTATAAGAGGTTTGTTGTTGTTTTCAATTAAAAAAGGCACAGGGTAAAGATTGCTTCTTTTCTTCCTTGCTGTGTAAGGTTCAGATAATGACCATCTCCTGGCTGCTCCACCTCCAAGGAGCCCCTAGGTCACCGCTCCTGCAATCTTTTCTTCTTTTATATCATAGGTGCCTCTTCAGTACTTAGCAGTGATTTCAAGCTCCAGCTGAGCCTCTTCGCTCTCCTGCCCTCCCAGGGTTTTCTAACTCTGCCTGGAGGGAAGGTCCCTGTACCAGCCTCTACCATCCTTGAAGCTGCTGAATCCCCTCCGGCATATCTGAGCATCTTAATCACCCAGGCAGCAAATACAGAGTCAATAACTATGAGTAATCAACTCAACCATTACTAAATTATTCAGCTGGAAGCAAAACAGTGCTCCCACCTACAAAGAAAATGTTTGTATCTTAGAGCGATGCTTTTTTCCATGTACTGCCAAGAATAAAATCCCTGTACATGGACAACCCTGTTTTATAGGAAATGGCTCATTGCAAGTTGCCAACTGGACAAGACATCGCAGTGTTCGCTCATTTTGGGGTGGTAATGGGGTTCGGATGATTTAACCCCCCAGGCCATCTGGAGATGTACCAGGACACTTTTTTTTTAAACAATTCCTTGATGTCCTGTTCTCAGATGATTTAAGAAGAAAACCTCATAGAAACTTTCTAGCAAAACAGTTTCAGATTGAAAAGCCTATTATTTGAAACTAAATTATTTGCCTTGAAACAACTTATGAAGAATGCAATGAATCAAAAGTAGAAAAACTGAGGAACGTTTCCTAAATTTATAGTGAACAACTGGACTATCTAGTGCTGCCAGTCCTGTATCCTGCAGGGTTGGTCCTTCATCCCAGACCTGCATGGTCCAGCATGGGCATCCTGGTTTTGCTAGGTCAGAGTTTATTTTCTTCTTAGTAGCTAGAACAGCTGTGGTTTCGTTTCAGTGTAGGATTTGTTATGAGATGCATGTTGATAAAAGTACTGATGTTATGAGTTGCTGCTGGAGCTCAAGGCCATTGTGTTTGGCTGGTTCACAGCTGCATTAGGACTGGGAAGGAGAAGCGCAGTGAATAGCAAACCCCAAAATTGGCATTTGGATGTGCCAATGAAATATCCACATCATATCACGTCATGTCAGTGTATTAACCAGGGTTGACCAGAAATCAGGACTACTCTCTTGGGGATCGCTCGGGCTCTCACTCTTCCAGGGTTTGGGGACTGTCTGTGCTCCAGGATCACTGGCTGGGACAGGCTGGGCATTGTTCAGCGGGTGGTGAGCAACTGCACTGTGCATCACTCACTTGTATATTCTGTTATTACTGTTGTTATCATTATAATTTTATTTTAATTAGTAAATAGTTTTTATCTCAACCCGTGAGTTTCCTTGCCCTTTTCCTTCCAATTCTCTCCCCTACTCCCTCGGGGGCGGGATGAGTGAGAGAGCGGGCTGTGTTTGGCTGCAAACCAAAAGAGGGAAACCACCACAATCTTTAGTGGTGGTTTAGCTGGCACGCTGCGGAGGAACGCCAAAGTCTGAAAGCTCCACGTGTCTCTAAGAGTCACAGCTCATCCAGCTGGCAGCCCAAGCACGAGTGTACTGCCCAGTGTGCTGAGCTTTGCAGTGCCTGTGGCTCTCGGAGCTGCGCCACAGGCGTTGCCCAAACAGGTCTGTCACATTCATGAATCCCAGGCGTCCCATGGTTGGAGTGGTCCAGGCACCCTAGGAGCACCAGCAGCTGCTGAGTGACAATGACAACCCTGTCAGGTTTATGGCTGCTATTAGCAGTAGTGGAACGGACAAACATTCATATATAATTTAGCAATCAGGGGGACGAGGGGGCAGGACGGTGTCCTGGGGAGCAGAGGTAGAGCCTCAAACCTTATTTTGGGATGTTTCTGAAAACACTTTTTTTTTGTTTTTTATTCCCATTCTGAGGTTACTTTTACAAGTTTGATTGGACTACAACCAAAAAGAAAAAATCTTCTCGCAAATGGAAAGCCCTGTACTTCAGCCAGCTCCACTCTGCAGTTTAATTGCTTTAAAGCAGAGGCCATGTGTTGTGTTCTCTCAGGGGTACATGGGAAGGTGAAATGAAAGGCAGTGAAGAAAAAAATAAAAATAAACTTTTAGAATAAAATGAAATAGGATTGCTTAAGGGCTATAGCAGTCTAAAGATCAACGACATGAAGACAACTCTCAAGGACAATCCTTCCTTCCTCGTGTCTTTTCTACAAGCACATCTTTGCAGCTGATGCCCTCCTGCTCCCCTAAGCACACAGCCACAGTCTTTGCTTATAATACACACAATTTGAAAGGTTTTGCAAGTTTAATGGGATGGTCACCTTCTCAATAAAAAACATTTCACAGGGGTTAAGGCATCACTTTCCAACCTCCTGAACAAATTAACCTCCCTGCTCACAGGTTGTATTTTTCAAGTCTCTACTTGGTGATTTCTGATGAGATTCCTAAGGTTATGACTTAAAAGTTGCACTCTATATTTCATTTTGAAGCACTGCGTCCCTTTTAACAGGCTGCCAGATTTATTATTCTAAAAGCTGGGACTGTACATCATGTCTTTAAGAAAGATCCAAAATATTCCACAGTGAGCTTTTCCCATCACACATGAGCTGCTGTTGTGCACCACTGTTGACTCCTAGGACTCAGTTAAACATTTTTAGGTCAAGTGTATTTTAATATCCCATAGATGAGGCCCTTTACTCTTGCCATAGCCCCCTTAGATTTGAAAAGCTCTGTCAAGACACAGTCTCCCTCTATTCTCCATACCAATAAATTACTTCTGAAATCCTGGGAACTGCAGTTGATATTCTTCATCATTTCATAGGCATTTACACACCTGTGTGAGTACAAGATAAAGATACTCCAGTAGAAAAGGGAGGAAGAAAGGGATGTTGATGTCTTTTTTTTCTCAGAGGCCAAAAAGGTAAAAGCAAAAGTCTCTGCAGCTGTTTGTGGTGCATACAGGCACTGCTCCTGCAGATCCACCCCTGTTCTGCCACGCCGTTTCCCATCTCCAATGGAGCACATTTCCATGGTCCCATCAGCCCATCTCATCTCACCTCACCTCTATCATCTGTGTGCACCATCTGAACTACAAAAGCACAAAAGACAGCATCCCTACTTCATGTCTGCAGAGATGTCTACAAATGGTGCTACTCCCATTCTTTCTGACTTTGACCTGACAATTCCCATTTCAAAAACAGTTAAAAAACCCTCCCAATCTCGAACTACTGAAGCCAGTTACAGCTTCAGTTTAATTTCTCTGCACTGCAGAAAACAATGGGTTTTGGATACACAATTTCTGCCACACGAGACCTTCAGAAGTGATGAACTTCTATGACACATAACACAGACATAAACAGAGAAGCTGTAAGTCAATTTATTTTGCCTTTTTTAAAATACAAAAGATGTCCATCTATGTCCTCGAGTTAAAAACAAATGCTGGAGAGAAAGACAAGATACATCACTCAGTTCCACGTACCTAATTTTGTTATATTTCCTCTCTAGCCCACAAAACCCAGAAAGACAGCAACTTTCCTACAGTCCTGAGTAGTATTTTCTTTTACCCCTCCATATTTCGTTGTCTGAACCTCATTTCAACCCTTGAACAAAAGATCAGCAGTACAAAGTAGACAGAGCAATGATGATCCCACCAGCTAAAAACATGACCCTGGCTACCAACTTAGAGGAGAAGGGTTTGCACGCACCATTTTGGTTAAGTAAGTTACGGAGAATCCCAGAGTCTCTGCATGTGGTAAATGATCAGATTAGCCTGTGGTATCACAAAAGCAACTTGTTTCCTCTGAAACAACATTGTTTGCCTTTGAATGAGCAGATTCAGAAATAGGAAAAGAAACAGGGACTCATTTTGGTTAAGTCCTGCAATGGGAGGATCAAAAGTGTGGGAAGTCAGACCTCCCTCCCTTCATGACTTTCAGTTACTGCAATCAAGAGCATAGATTTTTAAAATAAATTCCTAGGAGGACACTTTAATGAATAAACTAATGAAAATATGATACTTAACCAAAACCATTTATTCAATTTAAAGAATAAAATCCTTTGCATTTTTCTCCTCTGCTCTGTAAAGCAGATATTTATAATTTTCATTTATTTATATTAAAATCTCATGAAAGACATGTACCAGATTGTGTCTGACAGACTGCCATGCATTATTTCCAAATTCCAGTTAAATGAAAAAGCAGAGAGATGACTAATGCTCAACTTCTTATTTGAATTTACTCAAAACTGAGGAGTTCAACAAAAAAGGGGAAGAAAACAGTGCGCGGCTGGACAGAGTGAAAACCATAAAGTGTGATTTAAGCCTTCAACGTAACTCAGACCCATCTCCTTGTGAAACAGAGCAATTCATCCAAACTCTGTATAATCACAGACGTGGATAAATGGGACCAAAAGCTGAACCTTTTCCAATTTCAGCTTTAATACTGTAAAAGATACAGCCTGCACTTTGCAAAACAAAATTTTCTTTTTCCTTTCAACTTCCTTGTTTTTTATTTATTTATTTATTCTTGGTCTGGAAATGGATTACTACATTGCAACTGTCTGTAGCTGCTGATACTCAGAGTACTTCATTGCTTAACCATGCACCACCATGATATTTTTGGGAACAACTGCACCTAACAGAGCAGCTCTATTGCTTTAAGTGGCCCTGCAGCAGGGGATTAAGGAGAACCCAGTAAAGACACCTCTGCAGCAGACTTGTTTACTGAAAGAACTGAATTTGACATTTAAAAAACCCAATCTGACATTCTGTTATACTGTAACATAGCATCTCTTAAACTGAAAGTGGAATGGAAACAGCAACAGCACAGGCAGAGATGGGTTTAGCATAACTAACTTGCTGAGTTTACACTTAAATTGATTTATTTTAATTTAGCAGAAGATTTTTTTTTAAAGAACAGCATAGCCAAAAGCAAAATTAAGCAAAAGTTCACACAAAACAATAAGAAATTACCTTTGGTTTACCTCTGTTCAGCAAGGGCTTTTGCTGGCAGAGTGAATAATCACAGTTTGTTTAAACAGCTACTAAGCATTTATGTTCTCAAGACAGAGGTGTTAACCTTGCTGAAGCAGCTCTACCTCTGTGACATGCATTTCTAGTCCAACCATCCTGGTAACTTACCTGCTTGAAACTCTTAATTCACAATGGCTAAAAAAGAATATGCATTTGTGAATTGTGAGCATAGCAGAAAGCACTACTGAAACACAAATCTTTCAATTTAAACAGGAACAGAAAACAATTGATCTGATACAAGGCAAAAATTACCAATTTGTTATTGGAGATTGTAGTTGCTGGGTTCTCCTCCCTGAACTGAACAATTTATTGCAGCAATTACAGATTAATGGCATCATAAGTTTCTATGTTTTCCTTGCCTTTATCTCCTATTCTTTAACAAAGACAATAAGTATGAGTTTAACAGGAACTCACCAGTGGAGTGTCTTTCCCGCCAACGATGCTGAGTCCTAGGCCTGACCGACCCTTAGATATCTCTATAGTCATCTCCTGCCCTGGAACTATAGGACATGTTGCTGGATCCACAGGCAATGGTGGTGGAAAGACACCTGAGAACATGAAAAGGTAAAGTTAAGTCACACTATTCAATGAGAAAATGAAAATCATCAAGGGAATTGTATGGGAGCCACTAATTAAGCTCTTGTATTTTGCTCTTCACCTTTACAAATCTAAACTGAACTATTACCCTGAGTCACATCTCAAGCCTCTAAATCAGAACAACTCCAGAACTATGGGAGGAAAGGTTCAGAGTAAATGTCTGGGAGGATATTTAATTCAGTTATAACTTATACAATTCAGATCACGATGGCAAGGTGTATTATTCCATTCAGGACAGATAAGGCCGTGTCCCAGCACTGCGGAATGGACAGGATGTCCCAGATTGCCTTTCCTTCTGTTTATATTTTAATTAAAAAGAGGAACAATGCTTTTGTACATAAAAGTCAAGAAAAACAAGCAAAGACATTTTCAAGCTCTTAAAAATTATAAAATGAGAGAAAAATACAAACACTTTATAAAATAACTTAAAATAGGTGATTTAATATTCCAAGAAAAAATCTCAGCAAAAGTTATTTGGAAAAAAAAAAGAAAAGATTCATCCTGGGCTAGGGAACTAAATACACATTATATGGGTGGAAAAAAGAACTGGTTCATACTACGGCTGGGGACTTCTGCCTCTGGAGAAAGATAAGTAGGTGCTGGCACCAGGGGTATCTCCTGTAAGTTGACTGGTACTTTTGTTGAAGTTTTGGATTGTTTGATCTGGTTGAGGACCTAAAAGCAAAGTAAAGCAAAAGAGATCAATCACAGAAAGGCATGTTATGTGGACATCATAATTAGTTGTTAATTATTGAACCTTATTAAAGCCACTAAGTCAATAAAAGAGAAACAAGCAATAAGCATAGATGAACTGAAAACATTCTTTTCATAAATAAATGGAAAATCAGGATGACTGGACAACTTGGATAATTGTGCTTCCAAAAATGCTCATTTAGAAAGTAGGAACAGGACTTCACCTTCCTTACCTGTGCCTTGTTGTTTTGTTTGGTTTTTTTTGTTTTATTTTACTTTTAAACAGCAAAGAATATCCTTGACATTAGCCTGTGTGTCTATTTCCACATAATTAAAGAGAAATAAATAATTTTTTAAGTTTCTCCCCAATTAAATTATTTTAATGTCTCCCTAGTTAACCCCTTTCCCCCATAAATCACGTAATCTCCAAACAGATCAAGTCCCCAGAACCCCCCCTTATTGGTTAGAATAAACACACATACATTTTCTGGGAGCTGCTCCTCTACTTCTTGTGGATCCGCCAGCACTGGTTTGTCAGCTTTACATTTCACATCCTAAAAAATTAAAAAAGAAAGTGAAGAGTATTGAAAACATCATATTAGCTTAAATAAAACGTCCTCCAAAACTCAAAATGGTGATTCTAGGCAAACACAGTGATATTTTGTCATACAAGTACACTTCTAGCACAACACAAAGCTGAAGCCCAGAACTTAGAAGTGGAAAAAATAATACGAATATAAGGAGTATCAGGAATTACTAAAAAACCACCAAACAGTTTTGAAGGCATGCAAGGTAAGGAAAGGGCTTCTTCGGAGGAGATTATCACACACGGTCTATATTGTTCCTGAGCAATAAGAAGCTCTAAAGAAGGACAGGCATCCTCTGGGGTGACAGGGACAGCAATTCCCATGCTGTGTGCAACCACGCAGGTATTTGTGTGCCGAACCTCGAGCACACAGGTAGCTGAGACTCTTGGGTGCCTACAGCAGGAAGGGGTTTGAAGTTATCTGTTGTCTCCTTCCCTCTCCCCTTTTTCAGCAGTCCTCAGCAGCACCGAGCACACTGCCAGCACTTAAATAAAGTAACTGCTTAAAATGCATCATCCAGCCTCATTATAAATATCTCAAACAATGGCATTTCAATCATAGGCTCCACTTGTACCCTAATTTCTTTCCATACTCTTGCAATACACTAAAAAAATATTTTTCCTCTCTTACTTCTCCAACTGCTTCCAGATAGTTACAGTGTCCTCCCCTTGTTAGCTCTTAGCCAAACTTAGGTCACTTTGATCACAGTATTAATTAGTTATCGTACCTCATGTTAAAAAAACCCCCCTGATAAATAGTCTAGTTTTCAGAAAAGCTGAGTACCAACTTCAAAGACAACAGAGAGATTCTGCATCTCAAAAGAATTTCTAATTAAGATGACAATTCATACATTTTTTTAAAAAAATACATAAATCAAATTTTAGGTAACAAAGTTTGAAAATACTGGCCTTGTTTCCTGGAGTTTTATGATGTTAAATCATGCCAAGCCCCTCAGGCTTTTTCTTTTTCCTGCATTTTTTGCTGCTTTTTTCTCCAAGCTTGCTGTAACCATACAACTGTAACTGTTATCCAACCGGATAACAAGCAAAAAGATAAAGTGGTGATCTCATTGTATTATCAGAGGTGTCAGGGGAGAAATGGGACGACTGCTTTGTCTTTTCATGAGAGATTGTTTTAATGAGCAATGAAGAATTATTTCATACTTCCTTTTTTCATTCTGTCATGTGACTAAAATCTGAAACTTCAACTCGCACATCAAGTAAGCACCAAGCATCACCTTTAAATCTCTCTGATCTTCTCCACTTAACTCAGACTATGCTAGAGGTACCTGAACAAAATAAAAAGATTTCCAGCCCCTCAAGCACTGAATTGTACACTCAGCATTTGTCATAAGCCTGCGACCCAACTGGTTTATTCTAATTCAATGCCCTCAAATGCATCCAAAAGCATTTTTATGAAGCCCCTCCTCTTTGTCAATCATAGAATCATAGAATGGTTTGGGTTGGAAGGGACCTTAAAGATCATCCAGTTCCAACCCCCCTGCCAGCAGCAGGGACACCTTCCACTAGACCAGGTTGCTCAAAGCCTCATCCAGCCTGACCTTCAACACTTCCAGGGAGGAGCAGCCACAACTTCCTTAGGCAACCTGTTCCAGTGTCTGACCACCCTCACAGTGAAGAATTTCTTCCTAATATCTAATCTAAATCTACCCTCTTTCAGCTTAAACCCATTTCCATGTTTCAAGGACACGTTTTCTGTTTGTGGTAAAGATAGATTAGTGTTCCAAGTTCAAAACTTATAAGGAAATTGAACCCATTCTCACACACCAAACATCAGCTGAATCATCCCACCTACAGGACACTGAACTGCGCACACTTTCTGCCAGGACACTGATGACACAAGGTGCTCAAGCCATGACACAACGTGCTCATGACACGACGGCTGCTCAAGCCACTTTCACCTGTCTAAAGTTAAAAGTTTTGAGAACATCTCAAAGCCCCATATATCAATTCTTTTCCAATGATACCTTGTGGAAAGCAAGATAGCTACAGTCCTCAGAAAACAACGGCCTTCCATCAGGCCACCTCAAACCTCAGCTAATAACATGCAAACTTTGCCTAACACTTCCACTGGCTCCAGTTCAGAAAGAAAGTTGTTTTCTTTCCCCCTTTTTATCATCCAAGTCTACAATGATGTCCATTATATAACTTCATACTTTTTAAAGTGATGAAGTGACAACAAAACTGATCTTGGGAGAGACTGACAAATTTATCAGCAACAAGTGATTACAGAGTGATGTGAATTCTTAATTTTTTTGTTTTATTACAGCTGTCACTTGGTGAGACATCCTGCCCATGCTTTGAGCTGTACATACTTGTGGAAGATCTCTGCTGATAAGCACGTCCTTTTTATTTTCTCAGTGAACTTGATCTTACTTGTTGACTTTTACATTCCTGATTTCTCCTGACATACGACTGAGAAATTCAGTAACAATGGTGAAGCAGCATTAGGCTCTAGTAGCAACCATCACGCTATGAAAAACAAGGCACTGTTTTCTTTTGCCTTAACAGTCACTAAGAGACTGCAAGAGAAATCTCTTTTCCTCAAAATAATGAGCTGTCTTGTGCTGCACTGCAGTGTCAACGTCTTAATGCCGATCTGACTACAAACCCATTTCCTTCTGGTCAGAAGGGACTGATCACAACCATCAGCATTTACAAGATTAAGATACTCTTCAAAATATTTGCCATGTAGTTTTGAAATCCCAATTGAAAGAAAACTCTGAAATTATAAAACTGATTTTCACCACTATTTTTCATCCATTTACACCTCTAAACCAAGAGCTGGCCCAACTGAAGGCATTATGGAATGAGCAGTTGGATCTATAGGTATTCGAGTACTTTGCTATGGGTCTATAAGCATTTGAATACCTAGCCCTTAACTTTTCAGTATCTATGTATCTAATGGAACAAGCAGTGATTGTTCCAATATCCAAATATCCATTGAACAAAGGCAGGGCTACACAGCCATCAGAAGAGTGACACAGTCACTACCTCCTGATCTCACCAGTAACCCAAGACAGGTCGCTTCCCCTCTGTGCTGCAGTGGGGATAAAACTACTGGCCTGCTGGATAAAGCATTTTGAATTCTAAAGATATAAAGTAAATTGTAGCAGCCAGTTGTTGTTACATGAACAATTTAAGTGGAAAGATGAGATAACGTGGTATGGAGAGTGGGCAGGAAAAGCTAAGTACTATGGTGATGTTCTCCTCACCTCGAGGCTCTCAATAAATCCTTGCCTTTGTCTTCTCTTACCTTTCTGTCATTGCCCTGTTCTGGACAACTCTTACCACCAACGCTTTATCTTTCTCTTTTTTTTTTTACCTTGCAGCTTAAAATACTGTAACTTCTACCCTTTGGCAACACAGTTCCCTTCTTTCTTGCTTCAGGTTTGAAAAGAAGGTGTCAATATATTCTTGGTTCCCTGCTGTTCCAGTGGCATCTTCCCTCCACACCTATCTTGGATTGCTGCAATTTTTTTTTTCACCATTAAATTAGAACTTCCCCCAATATCTTTCAAAAAGATTAAATTGTGCACAGCACAACATCCTACACCACAAGTTGATTTTTGTACAATATATTTTATATATTTTTATTCACTTCAGTCTTTGAGCAATTTTTCGTATTCCTTTGTAATCCTTCGAAAGTTTCTTGCAAAGTTGAGCAAGAACAGCAATAAAACCAGGTGAATTACACCTGTAAATACATACAGTAAAACTCTGATTCATTTATATTCTGGTGCATCAAAGGAGGATTCTGCACAAAGCTACCAAATACAAATAATACAACTTTTTTGTAATCCATTAGGAACACAAACCAATCAGTTTTACATAGGTGGTTAATTCTGATGCCTGAACAGCGCTTAACATTTCCTAACTCTTGGAGTTCATAGACTCATTAATTAAATACTTACTAGCTATTGAACATTATGTATATTCAATTCATATTTGCAAAAGATATGATGGAGCAGGAAGACAACATCTAAGAAAAAAAATAAATCCAGAAATGTCCAGTGGACAGCACACACAGACTGTGCACGCACAGCAAACCTCAGCCAACACCCTCCCTGAAAAAGGAGAAGGCTGTTGGACAAAAAGATTGTCTCAGCAAATTTTATGTACCTCTAGGTTAGTCACTCTTCCACATCTTTAGTAGTTTTCCATTTTAAACTTTTAACACACAGTCCAAGAAAAAGAGATTAGAGCTGCACCCTGCAGGACTTTCAGATTTCTGATAATGCACAATCCTGACATATTAAACAACAAAAAACTCCATCTGTATCAATGAGAGGTTCAGTATTTATTACAGGGCACACTGACAGTACCACATTAAACCAGAAGTTATGGGCTTGATGTAGAAATTACCGAGAGTAACTCTATAGCTATGTTATTCAGGAGGCAAGACTAGATTATGATAATAGACATTTTGGCCTTAGAATTTATGAAGCTATGAATATAAATAAGAATATGATTTACAGACCACGCTTTTTTCTGAGGTTTGTTACACATGGATAGCAAGAGTGGAAACTCAATCCCCTAACTGAGAAAAAACTCAGGAGAGGGCCAAAATGCTACATAAGAACTCTTATCTCAATATTTTAACAAATTACACTGACTGTTTAGCTCATGAGAACAGTCGATGTATGTAAAGCAAAGAGCTTGATTCTGCTCTTACATGTACTGGATATTATCTGACAAAAGCGTGCTGTCATACTCCAACACAAAGGCGGAGAGAAAACAAATCAAGCCAATAAGCCTTCATTTTCCAAGCTCTAATCATCATTAAATATCACTTTAAGTCACTTACAGCTTTGTTGGATTCCTCATCAGTCAAACTTTTCATGACAACTTCCAAAGTCGGGTCTTCTTCGCTGCTTGCAGGTTCGGTGCCACCATGATCCTGGTAGAAAGGATTGGTAACAGTTTTTAAACAGAGCTATGATCCACAGTAATAGCTAAAGAAAGAAATTAGACCATTTTACCTTTTTTGTTTTTCTAAGCAAGTAGCAGAATGAAAAAGTAAAAAGATCTACAATTAAAGCAACCTAATGTCAGGAGACAAATTAACAATACGTTTTGAAGGACAGACCTTGGTCTCCACTTGGCCAGGTCAAAGCACCCCAAGGTAGCCCAACACTAGCACTTAGGTGTAGATTTGAGTCAACTTTCAAGGCCAGACTAATCCCTATCAACTGTGAAAACTGTTGAGTTTGTATTAAGAGGTCTTCTCCAGACTTGTGAGGGAGAGTCTCAGGCAAAGAAATCCAGTTTCCTTCGTACAGTCTTAAGAGGTCGGTAGCAGCAGGACTGAGTGCTCCACCCTGGAGGAATTGATAAAGCCAAAGCTCTTCTGGTTAGAGCACATGGCCACCAAGCTCAGCAGGTTGAAGCCAGCCCTGGACCACAACCCGCAACCTGAAGTACAAATGTAGCCTCAGGATTCGGATACTTCTGCATATTACTGTGAGAATATGGCAAATGACAACTACTGGAGAACCAGCAAATGAAGATAATGGTCCAAAAGACCTAAGTATTTTCACCAAGATGTGCTCCAGAACTTTCTCCTGCATGTTTTTCTCTTTCTGTAAAGGATTCTCAACAAAAATGGCACTTGAACATAAAATACCACTATATTAAGTAGAAAATCTTGTCTGATCAGGATTTTCTGGTATTTTCTCTAGATAATAACAAACATATATTTAAGAAGTAGATACTTGCAAGAAAAATTATTTCCTTCCCATACCAACAATTAAAGTTAAGATAGATAGGAAATGTCATATTTTCAGGGGAAACTAAGTTAGAATTAAAAGGTATCACTAATTCATTACATGTAAAATTTAACATGTTAATTTTCCTTCCTCCCTTTTTTAAACTAACCAGATCCTGAATCTGAAAAGATTTATTATTTTGATCTACTTTATTTTTAAATAGTTTTAATACATTTAAGTTTTTTATCCCAATTTGGAGCTGTTCTCTCTTGCAAAGCAAAATGGACTATGTGCAACAAATCCAATTTCAAGATCTTCAGTCTCAGAAGCAAAATTATTTCTGAATTTTCATTAGATATTTCACATTTAAGTGCACAATGAGAATTACACAAATGTCCCAACCGCCACTTGAGCAGGTAAAGTACCTCTGCATTCATACAAGGTTCACTCTGTTCAGTACTGCAACAAAAGAGCTCATTTTGTGGCTTTCTGATGAATGAAACTTTTTAAAAACAGGTATTTTACAGTAATTAATATTTCATATACTTTGCTTCTGGTGGCTTGCCCACAATATTACACCACAAAATAGTCTAATCCTGTCCTGCAACTCCATGCAATGAAGCAAGACCCTGTTTTAAGGCATATTTACTGATTATCACTTTCCATATTAAAATACTTTAACAAAGCTAAAAAGATGAAGAAAATTAACACAATAGTAGACAGTAACCATGGCACCCTGATATTCTGTTACACTAGCCAGGCTATTTAATGTGATCTGACCAGTTTCATGTACGGTGTATGTAACATACAGTGTTAAATATTTATTTGGTATTTCAAAGATATTTGAAGGTATAATTTCAAGATATAATGCACAGTCAGTTTTGTTTTGCTTTGTTTAAAGACAGGAACATCTGACAAAGGAAATGAATGTTAATTTCTATACAGCAACAGTATCTTTTAGTTACATTTATTTTATATAATAAAAAGACACTAGCTAGAAGTAAAAACCTGCATTTACTAATAAAATAGACACAAAGTAAATAGTAAGAGCTTGCCATTAATGCATGAAACTCAACCCACAAGCATCTACCTCTAAAAGCAAACACTGCACATGAGGCTGAGCGTTTTGGTTTCCACATGCTGGTAGAGTCTAATCACAGTCATTTGACCACAGCACAGAATGTGCCTAAACAAAGCTTGGTGGTTTACCCTGAAGATACAAATATTAAACAAAACTGGGAATAAATGCTAGTATTAAAGAGTCAACAAAAATAAAATTAACTTGGGCTCTGTCAATTGTAGAGTAATTTGCAATCCACCAGCTGCACCTGAGACATGCTGCTTCTATGGAGGAGAGAATGAAAAAACAAAGCACTGTCCAAAAATTACTCAGATTCAAACAAAAACTAAGCAGCTCTTGCCCTGTCCAGCACTACGCCTGTATGGAAGTAGCCATGAGTGGAAATATAATCTGGAAAGCAATAGCAAGCGTGCGAACAGGAGATTTATCCAGCATTACCTAGCATGGACCAGAGCTGTGGGATCACAGTAATGCTTGTTGAAATACCAGGAGTCCAATGCACATGAATTTATCAATTCAGGGCAAGACCAATCCCCAATTAAATTATAAAACATCTTTTGCTTTATTAGCTCAAATAGAAATAGAATTAAAAAGCAACAGCAAGGCTAACCATGTACTTTATCTAGAAAATTTAGTTACACCATATCAAGATGTCAAAATGATAACAATGTGGTGACACTGCAGGGATTCATGGTGCCCAAGAGAGCAATCAGTCTACACTGGGGCTGAGACAGCAACTATAATGAAGAAAAACATTGGTAAGATTACCACATGAAGGAAGTGTTTGCATTGGAAGATTGTAAGCTACACACCAGGTACTAGAGCTCACTGCTTAGACAGTCCTCATCTCCTCCCATGGGAAGGGATGAGCAGGA